>NC_081411.1:498232915-498471915 GCF_030272615.1 Cryptomeria japonica | reverse complement strand
ACCTATTTCTGAACCTGCACATGCACAAAAGAAGAGAAAAAAATGGTGTTGGGCTATATAGGGGATTGCCTAAGTCAAACCCTAGGTTGGAATTAACCCTACAATAATAATGAAAAAGAGAGCTTACCCTTGTAGAGTAAAGGCTAAATATAAAATGAATTACTTGAATGGAAATATTGATTTGAAGTGTGATTATACCTTTGATTGATAATGCAATGCTCTTAGAATAAATTCTCCAAGTTTTGATGCAATAACATGATAAATCATCACAAAATCTATCATGAAAACATAATTGAAGTTTTCTTTATGTAGCTTGATGCTTCTGAAACTCAAATATGCTCTTGAAGAATAATATTTGCTCTTGAAATAAAACTTGTAGATGATAAAGTGAATTAGGGATGATGTATTATGTAGGGTTCTCAAGGTATTTTCACCTTTTTGCCAACTTGAAATGGTCATATCCCAACTTCAAAGGCATATTTGGAAATTTCAAGGCCAACATATCACTCTCTTGAAATTTCAGTCAAAAAGTGTTGGGTAGTATGCAAAGATTGCCACAATCTTGACAAAATATTCCCAAATTTTAAGGAAAGTGAGATAATAGGGCCTTGATATTGGATTTATAATTTATATTAGAGTTTCCAACATTTAAGTGGGGAAAAAATTTATTTGAAAATTAAAATGAGATAGGACCCATATAGACCCCAAATGATATAGGATAAAGGGTACACTTAAAATAAGGGCCCAAATAGTGTTGGATTAAAAATAATCTTATAATCGAATAGTTTGTACATTTATGCAAGGCATAAATATTGAAGGGCCAAAATAATCAAAATTTTAACCAGTAGAGGAAGTATATATCATTCACAAATAAGACTTTGTTGCCCTTCGGAAAAGGCACTGATCATTTGATTCCCCATACAAACTTACAATTTTCATATACATATATTTCAATTTTAGTTATAAGAGTAGGAGTATATATTAAGTTTTTAGTTTTTTATATTTTTCACCCTCATGCCAGTGGAAAATAGATAATACAAGGGATAAGTATATTGAATTTTTAATTTAATAAACCTCTAAAAATTGTATGAGGACTAATATTCTTAAAGCATCATTGTTCTACTTTGAAAATAATTTAGAGGTGATGTTAATTGTACACCCACCGAGGTATAGAATAACTTGAAGAGAAGAAGATATCAACTTTCCTAGTTGATTCTTGTTCATTAGGCAAATTACTTGTCTAACCTAATCATAAAGCTTGGCATACTTTTAGGGTTTTACAATCTATTGATTTGGGAGCCAATAGATTGGCGACTCTTATGGAGATTATTATATTTAAATTTCATCTCAAAACTCTGGAAAAATCTAAAATTTCATAATTTATCCTTTTGGATAAAAGGTGGCGACTCTAGTCAAAATCTCTATGATCAGTCATATTTTAACAGATATTGTATGAGTGAACAAATAGAGTTCACATCGAAGAATTTGGATTCTAGGAATTTGAGTATGAAGCTTAATCCTTGTATATTTTGTAGATCTCTGCGTCAAAGGAATCCAAATATCCCCATAGGTAAAAAAAATGGCTCAAAGATGATCTGAAGAGAACAACAAAAAAATCTACATCTTGATTTGACAAATCAAGTAATAATGGAGGAACTTCGGGAGAGGACCCCATAACAACAAATTTACACCAAACTCCTCATAATGTGCAAGGGGATTTTTCAAGATAGTGGTTTGGAAGATATTATGATGATCAAATGGATTTGATACCTAAAATAGTGAAATATTTCCTCCAAGATATTTTCATGAATAGCACATGAGTAAATTTAGACTTGATCCTAAAAAGTTGAAAGAAATTGAGGATCGTCTTGACCAAGAAACTAGGGAAAATGAAGCAAGAAGGGATTGTGAAGAAAGAATGGCCAACCAAAGTGCTTTCTATAGGTTTGATGAAATCAATATGCATGGGCCTTATAATTTTTCTCAATCATAACAACAAGTACAACAAACGAGACCGTTCACTGATGCCCATGGTGTGTCTACCACAAAAGAACAAACTGACGAGGAATTGCAGAAAGAGATACAACAAGTGCTAGCATATGTTGAAATAATTATAATGGTGAGGCAAAAATAAGCCTTGGCTCAAGAGTTACTCCAATTAAATTCCCAATATGGACCTCAATATAGACTTACTGTGAATCAAGTAGGACCTAGAAATGCTAGTGGTTTTGCAGCTCCACACACATCTCATAATACACTTGGTAATTTTGGAAACAAAAATAATACCCTTCATCCAAAACATAATGTCTTTGCACCCCAAACTTCAATGGTCACAAACCATAGGAAATGCTTATCCTTTCCCTCTAGGCCATACTAGAGTAAGGAATTAGTTACATGGATACAATCAAAATACTAGTCAACATTAGTACCAATCTTAACTCTTGCACCAACATAACCAGGGTAATGTGAATCCTCCCAGAGGGGTGAACACAAATATACAATAGTGTTTACACCAACAACAACAAGTACCTAAACAACATCAATACAAACCACACCAAAGATAAAATGTATTCTCAAGAGGACCCATAAATTTAGATAGATTCAAACATCTTGATTTCTTTAGAATTTAGGGGTTACCCAAATCAAATTAGTAATGAAGTAAGGAGTGCAATCCCTAAGTTTTTTGGAAATAATGCAACTTTAGGAGAGGATCGTATTAGAGAATTTGAAATATTTATGGATAACTTCAAAGTTGAGCATGAGGATATAGTCATGAAACTGTTCATCCAGCCATTAATTGAAGATGCCCAAGATTGGTATAAGAATTTTCCTGATGGATCAATTAGTTCTTGGGTTGAATTCAAAAGAATCTTCAAAGAATAGTATTGAGAGCACTTTGATCCAAAACTTTCTTTACATGATCTTACAAACATCCAAAAAAATTACAATGAATCAATGGTAGATTTTAATTCTAGATTCATGAAATTGTTTAATAGAATACCACCACATCTGAAGCCAATTGATCCAATGTGCCTTGTATTCTATCTAAATGTTTTTTATCCCAAGATAAGGTATGAACTTAGGACAAGTAATCCTCCAACCCTCATAGAATATTTTAGGGCTTCTCTAAATATATAAAATAACAAGAAGGAAGAAGAAGGATGAGGTAAAAATCTTCCAAAATCCCAAGGAACAATAGAGTAAGAAACCAAAAGAAGAAGATAAAATGGGCAAAGTTATGAGTGCCTTAAAGGACCTATTGTATAAGGTGGATAAGAATGAGAAGGGAATATTGCATGATAGGTCTTATTACCATAAAAATGATAGGCCAAGGTTGCATGATATGCCTTACAAAACAAATTGGAAAGATGGTAGGCAAGTAGACAACAATCAAAAGGAAAGTTTTAGTGAAGACCCCCTGATCCAGTGAAGAGGCTTGAATCCCATATGGTTGATAGTGCACCACGGTGCATAGATTGCAATCTACCATACTCTCCACTGCATTATGTTGTGGATCAGTTAGTTCAAGAAGAAGAAATACCCTATGATGACAGGAGAGATGATCGTACCATCAATATGTTATCAATCATGCCTTATGAAGTAAATGGAGAATACTCATCTTCTATGGAAGAAGGATATGAATATGATGTATATCATGAAAGGTATAATGTACATGTTAAGCAGCAAGAGTTATTTTCTGATCCCGAGGACAGAGTTTTGAGTGAGTATCATGTCAATGATGAGAAGTAGCAATTAAGTCTAGATCAGTTCTAAAGATCAACTAAGGAGGAAATTAAATCACTCATAATGACCACAGTAGCACAAGTTGTGAGAACATACAACCTCAAGAATA
The DNA here is from genome assembly GCF_030272615.1 of Cryptomeria japonica. Classification (NCBI taxonomy): domain Eukaryota; kingdom Viridiplantae; phylum Streptophyta; class Pinopsida; order Cupressales; family Cupressaceae; genus Cryptomeria; species Cryptomeria japonica. The sequence continues at coordinate 498,468,062 of NC_081411.1, read as the reverse complement.
GGGTCATAAATTAAAATCAAAGTGCACTTGGTATCCTATTCATAAAAGATCAACAAGTTGATAAGGAAGGAACGTCATGTGTTTCCAAATATAAAGAAAAGGACAGTTCTCAGAAAGTGACATAGAAGTATATGCCAAAAGAAGGGTCAAAAGATGATCTTAGAAATACTACAACCCATGTAAAACATAAATCCAAAAAACAAATAGTGGATGAGAGGAAACTTGCAAAGGTTGAGGTAATCGAGTTTGATCCCATAGAAAATACACCCTCATGTGACATAGCACAAGATTTGTCTCAGGTTAAAATGTTTGTCCCTCTATTGGAAATGATGAAAATTGAGGAGTATTGGAAGAGTGCTATGAGATTAATATAAAATGTGATAAATAAACTTAGAGACTACCCAAAGAATATCTATACTTAAGACAAGAATAAAAAGGGTATTGAAGTTGATACTATGAAAACTCTTGAAGCATATTTGGGAAGTACCTTAACCAGGAACCCATCTCAAATAGATCCCTTTTGCACTACAATCCTAATAAATAACAAGATCATGAAGAATTGTATGATTGAATCAGGAGCAACAATAAACATCATGCCTATGGGACTCATGGAGGAGTTAGGGCTATGGGTTGATACGACATATGGTAAATTCTATGTGATGGATAATAAATCTATTCTAGTGATAAGACTCATGTGGGATGTAGAACTGAAGTTAGCCTCCTAAGGCTGATATCCTTGTGATTGACACTCCTCCATACTATTGTAATCTTTTATATAAGAAATGGATTGATGCAGTAGGGGGAAATGTTCAACTAAATCTATCATATGATACTATACCTATAACTAGAAAGGATGTTAAATTATATAGATAACCACCATCATAATAAGTGATTGAACATGTTTATCCAAATCAAATCAACTAGTTTTGTAATGTTGATCTTGGATATTTTAAAGTAGAGCATTCACAACCTCAATTAGTCAACAGTGACCCATTCAGTATAGAGGTCCATAAAGATCAAACTGGGATTTGGTAGATGTATTTTGATGGTGCATGTAGCAAGGAGGGTAATGGTGCAGAGGTAGTCTTCATTGCACCTATGGGAAAAACATTCAATTATTCATTCCTATTGTCATTTGAATGTACAAACAATGTAGCTGAGTATGAAGATTTACTATTAGGTTTTAATCTAGCTACCAAACATGAAATAAAGTTGTTAAGTGTCTTGGGTGGCTCAAAATTGATTGTTTCATAGGTAAGTTTAAAATAAACATCAAAGAGTAAGAGGCTTGAGCAGTATAAGCATGTTATATGGGATGTTTTAGATCTTTTTGATGCATTCTCTATCGACTGGATTGAGAGGTCAAAATACTTGATGGCTGATTTCCTCACCAATATAGCTTTGAAAAGGGATACCTTACATTGGTGAGAATTTTAGAAGTGGAGATTAAGGTTAGATTGTCAATACATGATAACATATATAACTAGTAGGTGTAGACACATAGAAATTTTCATCTTAAGCCTGGGTGGATCTACTTTATTTTTCATTTATTATCCACTATTAATATTTATCATTTATTCATTATTAATATTATCATTAATATTATTTTATTTAATATATCTATCTTCATAAACATATGCATAGACATCTATATGACTCATTTATGCTTCTTCCTCTACCCATTTGCATCCACCTTATGCATGTGGGATTATCTTTTTCAAGCCTTATTATTTATCCCATATTCATCCCACAACATGGACTCACCCGGAGAACATCTATAAAAACCAAGCCTCTCTCTCATTAGATTCCATCCATTATCTTGACATCTTGAGCACATATCTGGTATCTTTGCATTTTAAGCATTGATCTTTTATCCTTTGCATCTTTGTTTTCTTCTATTCTAGCTTTCATATCATTTTATTGCATCATCTCAAATCTTTATTCACCATAACCTCTTGTGCATGTGCTTCTAAGAGCACCCATACATCGAACACAAGATCTTGATTGGTAGGAGAACAATGGAGTGAGATTTTTTGTTTAATGCATATGTGTGTATGCTTTGTTTTTAGTTTTGCATGTGTGTTAGTTTGCAAGTACTCCTTTGATAAGATGTTGAATCATTTGAATCTTGTGCCATAAGATTTCAGATTCAATTTTCTCCATCTACAATAGGTTTTCAATAATGATGAAGACAACAAAATTTTTGTACTGTATAGATCCATATGAGTCATAAGAGATAGACTTTAATTCCTTTGTTGAGGAAGTGGATGGCATGGATATAGTATTCGGTAAGAAAGTGGTGCATTTAAAGTCAAATAAAATCTCTAAAGGGTTGGTAGCCTTGGAAAGGTTTTTTTATGGGAATGATAGATCTATTACAAAATAGGTACCTATAAATCAAAATGATATTAAAGAAGTAAATTTAGGAAATTAAATTGCCCCAAAGAAGGTATATATAGGAAAAAGGATCAATCCAAAAATTAGGAAATTGGTCATAACATTATTAAGAAAATATAAGCATGGGTTTTCTTGGTTCTACGATGATCTAAATGCTTACGGGGAGGAGTTGTTTCAATATGATATTCCTCTAAAGTTGAATGCAAAACCCTTCAAGAATAAGCAATGACCTATTCACCCCATGCTAGCATTGAAGATGCAAGAAGAGTTGATGAAGCTAATACAATGGGAATAATCAAACCTATTAGGCATTCATCTTGGGTCTGAAACTTACTACCTATAAGAAAGAAGAATGGTGATATAAGATTGTGCGTGGATATGCGAAACTTGAATATCTCATCACTAAAAGATAACTATTCATTGCCTAACATGGAGGAAATGTTACAAAGGGTAACAAGATATGAGTTGCTTTCGATGATGAACATATTCTCTAGTTATAATTCGGTCAAGGTAAAATAATCTGAGCAATAAAAAACTGCATTTACCACACCTTGAAGTACCTATGTCTATGCAAGAATGCCATTCAGTCTTACAAATGCAGGGGCCACTTTTCAAAGGGATATGGATGTGGTGTTTGCAATTTTGATCAATATAATCATGGTGGTTTACCAAGATGATCTAACAAAATACTCACAAAGGGAAAATGACCATTGTATGCACCTTGAAAAGAAATTCATTAAAACCCTTGAGTATGAAATTTCATTGAACCTAAAAAATATCATTTTGTTGTCACAAAAGGAAAATTGTTAGGATAAATTGTTTCTAAGGATGGTGTAAGGATTGATCCTAGGAGAGTTATTGTCATTTCAAACATTCCCATCCCAAACACTATGAAAGCCATTCAATCATTCTTTAAGTAAATAAATTTTGTTAGGAGATTTGTATCTAGCTTTCTTGAGATTGTGAAGCCAATTGCTAAGATGTTAAAGAAAGGAGCTAAGTTGGATTGGATGGTTGAAGCACTTGATGCCTTTGTGTCTATTAAGAGGTAAATCAAGGAAGCCCCTATATTGAAATCACCATACTTTACCAAGCCTTTCCAAATTTTCTCATTTTCATCTTTCTACACCATCGTTGTTGTTGTGTTGCAAAAGAATGAAGATGGATATGAACAACCCATTGCCTTTTTCGATTAAATCTCTTTAGGAAACTAAATTGAAATATGACACTGTCATATGAACTTGTAAAAGCAATAAAAACATTTAGACCATACCTGGTTGGAGAAAAAGTGCTTGATTATGTATCATGCAACAATTAAGGATATCTTTACACAAACTGGGGTCACTAGTAGGAGATGTAGGTAGATAAATAGGATTCAAGAATTCAATATTGATATTCAAATTACCAAATTAGTGAGAGGAAAGGATTGGCAAAATTAATGACTGAGTCTAATTTAGAGGTTGTTTGGGTTAAGTAGTATCCATATGACTCTGTGGTATATTGATATAGTATATTTTTTCATGCACATGAGATGCCCTGAAGGTTTGAATGTGTTATCCTTGATTTTTGTGTTGCAAAAATCTAAGGATACCCCACAAATGTTTGCCCATTCATGTTTTTAAACCTTTATGCATGCTTTAGGAGATAACATTCTCATCTCAAGCATGTTTTCCCCATGGTTTTTCCCATTTCTCACTCTATGAGTTTTAGGTGTCAATTGGGTTCATAAACCTGATATACATCAAGTGTCCTTGCAAGGTACAAATCAGGTTTATAAACCCAATTTACACCTCTTCTTAACCTTTTTGCCCCCAATGTGCAAATCAGATTCATAAACCCAATATACACCTTGGCAAGTGCAAATCAAGTTTATAAACCAAATTTGCACCTATTAATGGCACTTTGAGTTATTAATTGCCTCATTGTTTAATTCAATTGGGAGTCTTATACTTGGTTTTTAATCTCTTCTCTCTATATTTCCATCCTTACTTTTCATTCCAAATTGATCAGGAGTTGTGGGAGGAGGAGTTTTTGCTTAGATTTTTACTCCAGTAATCCATGTTTTTCTGGTATGTTTCTCTTTCGTTGTTCTTCATGTTAGGATTTAGAAACCCTTTTATTTTCAATGCATTTTGTTATTGTATGATTTCCAAATGCATTTTATTTGATTTGCATAGTTTTACCATATTTATTAGTGGTGTTGCGCAAGTTCATTGGCCCGAATGACACAACATTTGTGATGTCGTTTGGGTCAATGGACCCAAGTGACACTCACTCTTTTCATGCCCTTGTTTTTTTTATCTTTTTTGTATTGTACTCCAAACATGGTGGAGCTCGGGTCCAAGGACCTGCACCTCACCATTTTATAACGGTCGCATTATTTTCCTTTGTGGTGTAGGGTGAGGCCGTAGGCCTGCCACACACCACATTTCACATTGGTGCATGGCAGGTCTGTGACCCCCGTTGTTCACCAAGTCTTTGTTTTACCTTGTGCACTGCCATATACTAAGGATGGTGCTTGGCGGGGCCATAGGCCCACCATGCACCAAAGCTTGGTGTATGGTATTAGGGTTCCCACAAATACTGAGAGGGGGGGTGAATCAGTATCTGACTGGTAATGAGATTTTCTTAAAACAAAACATGCAGAACATAAAGTAATAGTATACCGGTATACAAGAATTAATGTAATTAACAGAATCAAAAACATCCACATGAAAAGAACACCATAACACAAGATGTTTAACGAGGAAATCCAGTGTGGGAAAAACCTTGGTGGGATTTGTGACCCACAATATTCACTTACTGGCCAATAAGAGAATATTACTTACAATAGGGGCCTGCACATGCAGGAAGGCCAACTGCCTAGAGCACACTGCTCAATAAGAAGTCACACTGACTTACAATGAGGATTAAGTTAATCCAATATTCTGTACTGCTTTACAATAGCATCTTCAATGCCAGATTCAATACCGGTTCTTGCTCTATTCTTTACATATACCTTTGACCTATAATTCACACATTAGGTCTACTTAATAATTTTCTTTATGCTTCCTATCCATATCCTACAAATGTCTACAATGATCTCTTTTATATACAAGAGTCATTTTACAATTTGCCAAGTCGGCTTACAATAACAAACAAAATATTACATATCAAAAATCCTGTCGGCCTCTGTGCTGGTATACATCTTTTCTTCTGTGCTGGTGTCGGTGCCGGTGTAGAGTGGTCTTGCTGATGCCGGTGCACTGTCTTTCTTGAATAATGCTTTGCTGGTAGAATGTCTTGCCGGTGCCATAGGATTGCAAGGTTGCCTGTGTAATGCTTTTCCGGTATAATGTCTTGCTGGTGCCATAGGATTGCAAGGTTGCCTATGTAATGCTTTGCCGATATAATGTCTTGCCAGTGCCATAGGATTGCAAGGTTGCCATCAATGACAAAACCTTCAATCACACACAATGTCTCATTGGAGTGTCCATATGCCAACATATGGTGGGTTTATGATCCCGAGAAACATCGATGTTATTACCATGCCTTTTCTTTGGTGTAAGGTGGGTTTACAAACCCACCCTTAACCAAAGTTGATGAGTTGTTTTAAAGGTGTGTGGCACATTTGTAACACTGCCTTACACCTTGATTTACCATTTTATTTCTCATGGTGTATGGTGAGGATATAAACCTACCTTACACCTTGATTTATTTTTACTCTTTCTTAAGTGTAATTTAGGTTTGTAAACCCGAATTACACTTGTTAGCCACACTTTCTCATAAGTGTATTTCAGGCTTATAAACCCAAATTGCACTTATCACAGATGTAAATGGGGGTTTTAAGACCGATTTACCTTGGAACTACCAAGATACAATGAGGGTTTTGGAAACCCTAATGGCCTCAAATGCATCACTTTCAAGAGATTGTTCAATTCAAATTGAACAAAATGGGTGATCAGTTGCACTTCCACAATACTGATGATTTTTCCTTTCACAGTGTTGCCATTATACAAATGATAGAAGCTTCTCTGAGAAAGAAGGCAATGAAGTTAAAGAAACAAGATCCCCATCTGGTCTTCCTGCATTCTTCAGTATCGTCAAACATAGATCATATAAGAGACACAGAGATAGGTCATGTTGACCTAACTAAATTCCTAAAGAGGGTTGAGCAGCTTTCTTCATATAGTAAAATAGAATTTATCATCAATAATGGAATCCATCTAGTGGTGGCTTTCCCTATGTCTTCTCAAAACCCTAAGTTTGTCATGGCAGCCTCAAGCCACTTTGATCCTAGAAGCAGAAGTGTCAAAGATACCAGTGGCAAGAAATTGATTAGGCTGGACAAGAATTTCTTCGACACTATCTTCAAGTGTCCCAGCATTGAGAAATATTTAGATATCACTATTCAATCAGTTGAAGCCTACTATAACAAAAATTGTGACAAGTGTAGGAGGAACATGAATGATAAATGGTTGAAGACCTTGAGGCCTACCATTGCTAGTTGCTCGGAAACTCTTCCAAGAAGTGACTTTATTGAAGAACTTAATGATTTGATAACTCTCCTAAGTAGAGTAACATGACTTCCCACTTCTAACACTTTTTATAAATGGATCTGTCAATACATCCATGTTATTAGATAGAATAAGGATAAATTATTTTGGGGAAAACAAATCAATGATGCCATTTGTGAGTAGCTTACAAAGGTTCCTACCACTCTCAAGTTCTATGTGACCTCTTACTTGGTGTATGTTGTGGCTTCAATGATACACTTTCTTGGATTATCTGCAATGGGAGATAGGAGGCAGGTTGAGGTACATAAATATTAATCCCAGTTGGTTCTTCAAAATAGTTTCAGTATTTTTTAGAGAGTCAATGATGCCTTCTTTGGGTATCATATGTACATGTTAAATAAAGACTTGTATAATAAGATGGTGTTTGATCATGCTTGTGAGATGGCAAACTTATATGGATGTATGTTCCTACAGTTTACAACTTTCACATACCTTAGGGTTGGGTGTTTCAATGGAGAACCTTTCATGCTCCCTAGATATCCCTCAAACAAAATTGTGTTGATGGAGCTAGTTGATCAACTAGTGGTGGTTCATGAGGCCCAATCCGATTCTCATAAAACAAGTTTGAATTTCACTCTTACCATTAGTAGGTATTCTATCAATTCAATCTACAAGGCTAGGGAAATGGAAGAAGAGATGAGGAGAGTGACTATGAAGTTCTTCAAGGCTAGGAGGGACTTTGATTATAGATGGATGAGAAATAAGTTGAAAAAGGCATATGTTCATGTGCACCATATAGAATATGTTTGGGTTGATTGCCGAACCAAGCATGATATCAGGAAGCTTGATTATTGTCAATTAACAGTTGATCAAATCCAAGAGTTTGACCTTGCCAATATCCTGATCTGGAGGAAGATGGTAATATCTTGGACCTTGCCTATATTGACAAGAAAGTCGCTTCTACCCCTTTACCTCTCATTCAATGGTCGCAAAATGAGTGCAATTCCATTTGGGATAGATTTTAGTGTATTATTGTGAATACTAATGTATGAATTTCAAGAAACAAAATTGAATTGAAACCATTCTTGTCTGGCTCAAAAGATGACACAGTTGGTCCAATTGGAAAGAGTTTAGAAATTAGAACCTGCCACTCCAGCAAAGGCTCCCGAACTGAAGTTTATAATTGGAACCAAGAGAGGGAAATCTCAAGGAGAGATATCGGCCTCTAATGTTTATGAGATGCAAGAGTTTGAAGTACTAGATGAACAATTGGAAGGTGAGCATCCTAATGAAGAACCTATTGATGTTGATCAGCTAGGAGATGGTGAGGAAGGTGATCAAGAGCAAGAAGGATATGATGAAGAAGGACTACCACAAGAAGATAAGTCCTTACCCCCTGTATCTCTTTCTTCAACTATAATGCAAGTTCTTGTTTTTAATTTTGAGTCAAATCCTCCATTGGTCACTTGTATTTCTCCTAGAAATGTTGTTCATCTCTCTTCTACCAGTGATAGTGAGCTTTCCCTAGATAACCCTCATGATAATATTGATAATGTTTTCTCTACTTTTCCCAATTTGTCTGAGGTAAATGTCTCTATGTTAGATGAATTTGATAAGTTTATGACAAAGAGTACTCCTGATCTCTTGAAAATCCTACCAATGTTGTTACTATGACCTCACCAATTGTAACTACCACTATTCAAGGTTCGATCAATCCTTCTCAAGATTTAGTGGCAGGTGAGGATGATGATTCAAGTTTTCCACCATGGTCATTTTCTAAAATAAAGAAATGGACAGTGTCTCCTGATGACTTTGATTTCACTCAACTTGTTCTTGTTAAACCCAAGACCACTAAGAAGGCTAAAACCCTCTCAAGGGTGGAGGTTGACAAAGCAAGGATAAGTATGTCAAGGTTGCTATTCCTCCAAATACAGATATTGACAAGATCCCAGATTCAGACTATGTCATTAAAAGGATCGAGTTGGGAAGTGTAAAGTGGAAAATTTGAGCTTAGCAAATTCACCACATGGAAGGGAGAAACCACTAAGTCAATTTTCACTTGGAGGACTTTACATTCAAAAGAGGATATGAATCCACTAGATCCAATCCTAAATGAGACAAAGACTGAATACTGAGTGGATTGGGTTAATTTGGGTTTTCCTCTTTTGTAAGTTGAATTGTCAAAATAGGTAGAATGTTGGAATTGGAAACAAAATATGTAGAAACAGTGAGCTATAAGTTCGAGATTTTGTTGTGCACCTAGATCTGGGAAGTATGAGATGATTTGAAGCTGCTTTGCAAAAACTGCCAAAAATAGAAGGGACCATGTGTAGCAACTAGGGCACCCCCTCTTGGTCCTCCGAGATTTCTGATCGCTGAAAAGGGTTTTTCCATCTCTATGTATGAAGCTTATTTCTAGAAGTACAACTGTGCACCTATTTCCTGCACACAGAAGGAGAGGGAAATGTGTTGGGAATGGGGTTCGCCTAAGTCAAACCACAGTTGAGGAATCAACCTTGAATGAAATAATGCAAATACTAAAGTAAATAATGGAAAGGTATACCTTAGATCTGCAATGATTGATGATGATGCTTTACTTCTTGAATGTAATCACATCTCTTGTATGAAACGACATGAATATGATAAAACCCTAACACACACATGTTTGCAAATGAATGATGTAATGTTTCTCTAATAAATAGATGAAGCATATGCAGTCTTGACGAATGCTTGATGATGAATCCTTGATGTAATCTCTTTTTCTTATCACCTTATGCTCCTTGTGTATGATTGATGGATGCCAAATGAGAAGGGAAAATCTCCTTATATACTTACTTGTCATCAAATTTATTAATTTTTTGACATAGGCTGACATGAAGGGGCAATTCCCACTCAAATTTGAGATAGGGCCTAAGGGTCAAAATGGGCCCCAATTCGGGAGGACCAAGACATGGCTCTCTAGTCCCACTCCAAACTAGGCCAAGATTAAGGGCTTATGCAAGGTGTAAGATGGGAAAGTGAATCTTGGTTGCATGGAGGAGGCACAAGTAAGTCCCAATCAAGAATGGGGATGAGACTGCTAAGGTGAGGGCCCCAAATACGGTCAAAATTGCAAGGGGTGCAATTTTGGGACGCTATAGGAAGAAAACTCACGATTCTACTGCATAAGATGCTCAACCAACTCTAGAAGCTCTTGTATTCAGATATGATGAAGATCATGGGGGATTCACTTAGTGAACCTGGGTTATAGCATGTGCATTCATGGCATACTAAAGAATCCCTAGCTATTTTTAAAAAATATTGCCCTAAACTCATTTTTTGTCACCCCCTCCCAATACACAGGATGAATTAAAATCCCCCCTATTTTTGCCAAATATTGCATTTTTCCATAGCTTGAATTAAAAAAACCCCTATTTTCACAAATAGGTAATATATTGTACCCTCATTTTTGGGATATTAAACCCCCCAATATGAATGCACGTGATATAATATTGCCTAGCCAGTGAAGCCCCCATGATGAAGATAAGGTTGAAAAGGATCAACTCAAGGTACAATTTGAGTAGCTCACCTCAATACTCATCAAAGTGACCAAGTCCTCAGAAGTTATCAAACGAGTGACTTCATCACTAGATGAACAAGTTGTGCAGAGAGTTGAGCAGGCAACATCATGGAGTAGAGCTATGGGAGAATGGATGGATCGAATGCTAAGTCAAGGTACACGGCTCTTAAGTACAACTTTCACCATTGTCAATAATCTTGATGTCGTAAATAAAAATGTAGACAACACCATAGGAGCTTTCTCCCGAGAACTTGAATCACAAGAGAAAGACATTGAAGCATGGTTGAAACTTGAAGATGTTGATCCAAATGATCTCATACAAAATGGTGTTATTACTTCACGGTGTATGTATGTTGAACAATGAGAGGCATTGGAACATCAAACGAATATTGTAGAGCACTTATTCAAGGACATGAGGAAAGCCCAAAAAGAGTGTGCTGACAAGAAGAAATAAATTGTTGATAAAATTTTGAAATTCTATGTGCTTTCCTTGATGAAAATGAAAAATTTATTGATATTGATGAGTTCATCAAAGAATTCAACTTACTTGTGACTATTGAAATTGATAGAGAGGATTTTTCTTTGTCCTCAATTGATATATTTCTTTATCTTCAATTTATCTTGGATTTTCTGGATTCACTTCTGAAGAAACACAAGAAGTGTTTCACTGACTCAGAAGATTCCATCACCAAGGTCAAGTTCATCACCATCCATACCTATTGACGTGATGAAGTTCAAATGAAGAATGCCTTGCAGAAGTTTGAAGAATTCCAAAAATGAGATTCAGCTCGAGGAAAATGACACTTAGTCATTCCCATATTTTTCCTAATGGCATTTTGTTATGTCAATCGACACCTTAGGTGTCATTTTTTATATTCTCATGTGCACGTGTTGAGTGCACAAGTTCTAAGTCAAATCAAACTATACTTTTGACTTGGTCTCATAATTAGTTGTAGTTTCCTATTTTCATGCAACACCCATATTCCATATATACGAGGGTTATTATTGTAATAAGGATCTCTTTTTTTTCCATCATTGTTTATGCAACAAAACTCTGCCAAAGTGAAGAGCACATTGAGACTTGGTGTTCATTTAGTAAATTTGCAATTTAATCAAAGAGAAGATAAGTTTGGCATTCAAAGTTTGTTTTCAGAGCAATCTTGTGTATGGTATGAATGTTCTTATGTCATTTATGTCATTTTTTCTTGAAAGATAAAAGTTGAGTATAGTTCTTGATGCTAGATATTAAAAAGTTATTTGAGTCTTTGCAAGCAATCTTTAAGTTACTTTGAAAATTCAAGAACTGGAAATTGGTTGAGAGGGTTGTTTAAAAATCTTTGAGCTTTTACAAGTTGTCTCTAAAGTTTGTATTAGAAAGATAAAAAGTGAAGTCTTTGCGCTATACAAATTATTTGGTTAGAGTAGAAAATCCTTCAATATGTTTCGTAAGTCTTTTCGCTAGCAATATATTTGGGTTACAATAGTTGATAGCAATTGGGTATTCAGAAGAGTCTTTGAGTTATTGGTGTACACAAGGCCCAGGTTCCAAGTCATTTTTAGAAAAGGGAAGAAACAAAAGACTTTGTTCTTTCATAGACACTTTACTTCCTAGTTAGTTTAGTTTTCAATATTACTGCAATATTAGAGTTATTTTGGTTAAGGAAATATGTTCTTAAAAGAGAATTAGATAGAACTAGTTCTGAAAAAAGAGAATTGAGTTGTTTTTTCATCCTAGAATAGTGTAAATTTAGCAAGTAGACAAAATAAAAAATTGCAATAGAAAGAGGGAGCCTTCCCTTACAACTAGGAGAGATCATATCTTGCCCTATGAGAGATATTATCTCATGTGTTGTCATGAAACTCACATTTTGTGAACCTTCATTAGTTTACAAATTTTTCACCCAATAGAATGGTAACCAAAGGAGGAATATGAAGCTTCAATCATCCAAGTATGTGCTTATAAATGGGGATCTATTTTGGAAAGATAAGGATGATATCCTACTACTGTGTCGAGATGAAGGGCAAGCATAATTTTTTTTGAAAGAGATGCATGAAGCTATTTGCGGAGCTCATTTTTCAGCCAAACCTACTACACACAAGATACTAAGGGCATGATATTAGTAGCCTAATATTTTTTCTGATACTCACAAGTATGTGAGGAAATTTGAGGCATGCCAAAAGTTTTCTAGTAAGCTATAATATCAAGGATCCTTACCTCTCAGACCATTATAGATTAAAGCGCCCTTTTATCAATGGGGCATTAATTTCATTGGTGAAATATTAGACAATTCAAGTGGAGGGAACTGATGGATCCTCACCGCAATAGATTATTTCACCAAATAGATTGAAGCACTACCAACTAAGAAGGCTACTATCAAAGTTGTCATCAATTTCCTATTAGAAAATATGATCACTATATTTGGAGTCCCTATAAAGTTAATTATGGATAATGGAATGTATTTTAGGTCTAATGAGTTTAAGGAATTTTGTGATCCTTATGGTATTACAATTTCCTATGCTTCACCATATCACCCTCAAGGAAATGGACAAGCTAAATAAGTAACAAGAGTATTATGAAGATAATTAAATGAATACTTGATAAAAAAAAATGAGCATGGGATTCAAAGTTAATGCTAGCATTGTGGGTTGATAGAGTAACTATAAAAAAAGGCCCCTAAAAAGTCTCCTTTTAAGTTGGTTTATAAAAATCAAGCTAGAATTCCAATGCATAACCTTCTACTAGTTTACAAGTTTATCTTAGAAAAGGATTTAGATGTTGCTGATCCCATGGAAGAGAGAACAAAAAAATTGGCTGAATTAGATGAGGTTAGGACAGAAGCGCAAAAACATAATACAAACATGCAATATCAAGTAAAATACTTGTTTGATAAGAAAGCTAAAGATAGAAAGTTTTAGATTGATGACTTAGTTCTTATGTGAAATGCAAGGAGACGGGATACGAGAAAACATGATAAATTTGAGGATTTTTCATTAGGACCATTTGTTATCATTGACAAGTGTGGATAAGATTCATAATAATTACAAACATGGTGGGTGAGAATCAAGAATTGCTAGTGCATGGAAAATTCCTAAAACACTTCTTCTCTTGAGAAGAAGATTATTTCCATGCACAGTAGGTTAGGTTGTGTCTTTCCAGTTTTGGTTTTATTTGTGCCAATGTGTTTGTTCTCAGTAGTTTAGTCTTGGTCTACATCCTGAAGGTTATTTTTGGACTCACAATGACCTAGAAGTCATTCATCCCCACTAGAGCCACTATTGGAACCTTTTAAAATTGTGTGTGAGTTGTCCAATTTTGTAAAATTTTAAACCCTAAACCCCAAATTCATTTTCACTTTTGTCTCCCACAGCTGAAAACCCTCATTGTATATAGTTTTGATTCATAATTTTATCAGCCTATTATATCATGACTTTGTCACTTTCCTAACAGTCCCATGAGAGTTGTTAATTAATATCTAGTAAAGTTGGTGAGGTGGCATTGTTTTATAACTCTCACCATAGTATTGTGCCCATCAATGCTCCAAGGTTGAGCAACCTTGCGGTGGAGCATTAAAGCCGCTAACCCACACTATTCACATGGTTTGGAGTGAAGGCATCTTGCGAGGTAGCGATAAGATTGAAGTACTGATATGAGTTAAGCACCACCATATCATAAACAAAGAGAAAATAGTTCAAAGGAGGGTTGTGGTGTACAAATTTGAGCTTACCATTGGCTCACTACTAAGATGAAGATAATTTATAATAATGTTGCAGGTGGGTAGTGAACCTGCTGAGTTGTGAATGTTGCAAGAATTGTTCACAAGAGGATTGTGGTAAGGCGAGAAAGGCATCTATTGTTACCAAAACATTGCAAGAAGGGAAAATGATATTAAAAGAGGTTGTTGTAGTAGGGTGGTGTGGGAATTTATAGTCATCAGCAACCCACTAGAACCAAAGGAACAAATAGACACATAGTGGCTCAATGATAACCTAGAAGTACAAAGCTTCGATAGTCACACCAAAGAGTAATTAAGTTTCAACTCAATTATTGTCACTTGGCATAGGGAAGAATTTAGAATTGAAGCTCTAAACAGATAGTGGAGAGAACTCAATGACAAGTCAAGACCCTAAAACAAGTAGCTAACTCCTGAATAGTAAAAAAAAATACTAGCGTTGTTGATTTCAGTTATCTGGTAAATTGGAATTCAAGTAGAGTTGGTTTAAGGATAAAATTTTACAATGCCCTATAAAATTAGAATCATCAAAACTTAAAGGGGAATCTTCTACCCCTAAAGAAAAGACAAGACCACTACAACAATCATTGTTAGACATACTGCCAAAATTTGATGATAGAGCTCTTAAGAAGATTTTTAGGGATGAAGCATAGGGATGCAAAGATGCTACAATTATCATTCCTAGTTGGGTTTTCTTTTAGTATTTTTATGATTAAACAAATGGCAAAGTCCTAGTGTCCAATCCTTGGACTCTAGACCTAGCTAAACTGATAATGTTGAAATTATTCATAGATATCAAGTATATTAGGATATTAGCGTAGTATTATCATCTGGTTACTAGGACAATGAGAATACCAAATGCCCTCCCCATGATGGAAGTGACATAATTTGCGATTACTAAGTGTTTTATGTTAAAAAAACAAGCCCTCACCAAAATTGATTTGGAAAACCTAAAGCAAGACTACAAAAGGTTGAGAAATAATTATAGGCATGATGATCTTCCGTTGTATAGGAGGAGGGGTTTGGATAAAAAAATAGCGGTAATTATGGATAGTGAGCCCCTTGTAGTTGATGATTTCTAATTGTACTTCAAAAGAACATATTTTTCTCTATTCCAAGTACTTGGAATGGATGCAGGGAACACGATGCCAGTTAGCCTAATGATGATGGATATGAGGATACCAAATTTTGAAGTAAATTTGGAGTTTGATTTTACTTCAAAGATTGCAAGATTGATGCATGAGTAATTTATCAAAGTAAAAGAAGGAAAAGGCCTAATTAAGTTCAAGTATTATTCTTTGCTTTGTAATTTAATTTTATATTATAAGATAAATTTGGGAATGATTGATAATTAAGGAAACAAGTTGCCTATCCAGTTGTGGTTTAATATATGGAATAGAAGATGTAAAAATAATGATTATGTGACTTTTCAGAACTATTTTCCAATCCCCATTATGGCTACCTTGGGTCACACTTCACCTAGATTACCTCAATAAAAAATGGAAGTGTTGAGGCCTTTAACATTGAAGCCAAAACAAGTTCACAAGCACAATTTTGGAGATTGGTTTATTTATGGATAAATCTACAGTCATTAGGGTTTATGGATACATATAAGATCCTCATTATTTGCAAAAAAGTATTTCTGCAAAGGTAGATTTCTTAGAATTCATGTGGTAGCTTATGTGGATAGAAAATGATGTCATGGAAAGAATGAAAATGAGCACTTTTCTGCCATGTGTAACTGAGTGTGTAGGTTTGTTGGTTGGATCAGACACCCTGGAAGAAGTAAGAAAATATTTAAAAGGTATGTATGCTTTGAGGTCTAGGATAGAGAGGGTGTTTGTATTACCCCTCCTTGATCAGACTCTTTTTGTATGTTTCTGATTGAATTCAATGGAACATTATTGTATATTGATTCAGATGATATGCAATGTTATTTCATGCTTTCTCTGGATTTGTGGTGTATGATTTTATGCAGTATCTCAGTGCTTATGATTAATGGTCTTTTATGGATCATTATCATGGACTAACACTCTTACCTTATATGTGTGATGTGTTATTTATGTGTTGCGTGTTTGCATGTGTATGGGATGCGAGGAGATGATTTTCCTTCACTCACTCCGGTGAGACAGGGAACGTCACGACTCTCCTTAATTAGTGTGCGTGTTGTGTCTATATATATATATATATATTTGTCTATATAGACGTGTGGTTCTTTGGTGCAGGACATTGCAGGTACAAGTACCAGGTAGGTACGGGGTATCGACTCCACCTGGTTTCAAAGGTCTAAGCATGCCTTATATGTCCAATGGGAGTGGAGGAGATAGTTGTTGGACCCTAAATTGACCCACAGTTACACTCATGTGAGTGTTGCATTCGGTTGTCTTTCCTGTTTGGCTGGTATGCGAGTCATAGTGCTTTGGTTTGGTCATTTGTGAGTCGTCATTTGATCATTCTTCGGTTTGTGTGCCTTCGTTCATTTGTATGGTTATTTAATTAAATGGAAGATGCTATCTTATGTTGGCATAATTAGTTAATTATTATGCTCTGAGATTATTTATTTGATTGAATTAATGATTTGCTAGATTAAATGGTTAAATGGCTTATTTCATTGTGTAAAGTTGCATTAATATATTTTATGGAAGGAAATAAATAATTGCCTAACCATTTAAATGATATAAGCTTATGTTGAAAGAAAGTATTTTGGAAAATAGGAAATAAAATAAAAAGCTTTTCTTTTTACCTTTCCATTTAACTTTTTCATTTTCATTGTTGGAAAAGAATTGTTTTTGGAAAAAGGTAAATCTGATTTTTTTTACTTTAAAAATATTAAAATCTGATTGGATGGAATAACTTTCAACCTAGAAAGTTAAGATTAAAAATTATTTTTCCATATATGCCTCGGGATTCACGGGAATAAGAGGCAATAATTTCTGGAGAGAAATTTGGTAAATCATTCTGGAAGGAGGAGTTGGAATTCGATTGGGGTTGCAAGGATTGGGATTCTTCCATCATTTTGCTTGCTAGTTTGCTTCAAGGTTGGATAATCTCTTCTTGGTTTAAATTTAATTTGAATTTTTCAGTTTGCTTCCTGTGTGTTGAAATTATGCAAATCTTCCTGTAGATTCTTGTGGAATGATTGGAATGGAAGAAAGAGTGTCTATTATTGTTGGTTTTGTGAAATTTATATCTTATGTTGCATTTAGGAAAGAAATGGTTCATTTCTCTAATTGTTGTATTTTGTGTTCTTGGAAATCAACTTCTGGAAATACCTCTTCTATTTGGAAAGAATGAACTAGATTTTGCTTGCTATGTGCTTTCTAGTATCTTGTTGCCCAAGATTTGGGGTTCTTGTGGGGTTTTATTTCACCATTTACCTTATTGGTAAATATCCATTTGAAATTTTGGATTTGGCACTCTGTGTGTGCCCGTGAAATAACCTGGAAATAAATCATTCTTGTGTTAAACGATTTTGGGGCTTATTGGTTTTAGAATGCTTTGGAAGCATGAGTTTTTGAATTTTTATAATTTTGGACTTTACCTTACCCTGTGGCGGGCTAGTCCCACCACATGGGTCGGTAGCGGTTGCTATCGGCGGTAGCAACACTACCAGTCAGTAGGAATGCTACCGGTCGGTAGGACTGCTACCGGTCGTCAGTAGTGCTACCGGTCGGTAGCCCTTTACTAGCGGTAGCGGTACTACCGGCAGGTAGTGTCTGTTGCCTCGACAGTAGCATTACTGCGGGTTGGCCTTGGCCACCGCTTGACCTTGTACCCTTACCGGTACAAACCAGTTTTTGCTATGAACTTAAATTTTATAAAATGAAATATATTTTAAAGTGGTTTTAGTGTTAAATAAAAATGGTGATTTTTCATGTGATTTTTATTATGTGGTTTAATAAATTTATCTATGGAAATCAAGGCATGAATTAGGAATTCAAATTGGTTAATTTGGATATATTTTGGAAATGAATTAAATGCCTGTTAGGAATTCATGTTTTTATTCGATTGAGTATTTGACATGAATTTTATCCTTGATGGAATATTGATTTGGAAATTGAATGGATGTGAATGGTAAAAGAGTGTTTTATTTAATTTTCAATCAATGATGTTGCAAGTGTTTATGATGCTAATTTTCTCAAAGATTGTTTGAGTATGGACTTAGTGAAATTAGTTTTTCTTGCAAGAGTTATATTGTGTTATTTTTGGTCTGTGGTTTAGATGTCTTGTGGTGGCGTATTTGGTGCCTTTGACCAAGTGATATATGATGACTTGTTGTCTTAAACATGTAGTGTCTTTGCCTTATGGTTAACCAAGAGTCAGTCTATCATTGTTTTGACCACTTGTTTTTGGATAGTGGTCTTATGGTTGTCTGCTTCACCATAGGGTCCTCAGGGAATGACCATGTTTGTTTAGTGTCCTTCAAGAGAGTGGCTTTCACTTGGTAGTTGTGCCCAAAGTGGTAGGCATTACGACCCAGTGAAAGTCAGATAATAAGTGATAATCTAATTAATTGATTAGGTGGGTAGTTCTCAAACATTAATAAAGATATTGTACCTCATGCATAGGTGAGTGCTTGTATTGAGGCTCATAATGTAGCGAGAAGGCTTGGAATGGAAAACTGACCACCTTGTCTTCACGAAAGGCTAGTAGGGTCCACATGAGGCTTAGTTGGAACCGGAGGTTCGGGAGAGGTTACTAGGATAGTAAGTCGGGACCTATGGAGGCCGACCATGGTAACCATCTTAAGCTATGCAATGACACTCTATCTTTAGGATCACTAGTGTGTGTGATGTCGGTTCACTTGTGTGTGTGATTTTGGTTCACTTGTTTTTTGTGATATCGAGTCACTTGTGTATTTGTGATGTTGAGTCACCTGGATTATTGTGGAGTCTTTTTGTGTCGTCATGGAGTCATTTTGTTTTGTCGACCATGTCATACTTTTGCTTGCTTGAGGATCCTCAACTATCTCCTAGCACGGTGGGGTGATTCCATTTTGGGAATTACATGGTTGGGTGGTAGTGCCACTTCCCATTGGATGTTCTTGTTCATACTATCATGTGAGGATTGGCTTTGCAGGTGTTTTCTGTGGTTCGTGGCTCATGCTTATCTCATGTTTTGGAGATTTTTGTTATTTGGAAACCTATGTGGTCATTGTATCATGATCTTTTGTAACCTTGTAATTGGTTAAGTTGTATCTTTATATGTATATTGAGAAGCCATGTATTGGAAGAGCAATGCAATCCTAAGATTGGGATGTTATTTATCAGTTTTCTTTATGTCATGTGTACATGCTTATTGAAGAGAAATTATATTGTATCCTTTCATTCTTTCAATGGTGTAATCTTTTATTTCATATGGCTTCTTGTGATCATTGAGTTAATGATGGATTATTGGATTAACCTTACTTGTGGAATTTATCTTTTGGTTTAATTCTTCGTTGGAAACCCTTAAGGAATTCTAATGTAAGTCTTCTGCTTGTGTTATTGTGCATGTTGTGTGTTATGCACTTATTATGTTTATACTTTTTTTTTTTTAAATGTTTCTCCCATGTTGTGGGTTTTCGTTCGGGGTTCCTGGTGGGGAATTACATTTGGTATCAGAGCCCATATTTTAACACTGGGTACTATGGGTTTGTAGTGAGCCCATTCGCCTTGACCTTTTGTGTAGGTCTTATGTTGTGACTTCCTTGTTCCTTTCCTAGCCTTTGATCTGAACTTTTTTCTCTTGTGCAGTGTTAGGTCATGGCTAGGAAAGCCAAGGGAGGTGGCTGTGTTAGTGACTGCACTAGAGGCAGAGGAGGAGGACGGGGTCAAGGTTCTAACCACCAGTCCTTCGCCACCACCCACTCATGCGAGTGTGGATCGGGATTAGTTAGTTCATCAGGAGGGACTGTATTCAGGAGAGTAGGTTCCCGAAAGGGAAGAGTTGTGGCAGATATTTCAGGAGGTGCTAGCTATACTAGGCCCCAGACCTAAGGTGGACCAGCCCATCCATGCCTAGGTAGTGGAGTCCCATCAGCAGATTCCAGAGAGAGAGAGAGATCTCCTAGAGGGAGAGAGGTCCCAATGGACCAGGATCCAGATAACATGGGGCATGTGAGGAACTTGATGAGGTCCAACCCTCCTTTCTTTGATGGTAAAGGTACCAGTCTCAAGGCAGAGACTTGGCTTATCAGTTTAGATTGGTGTTTCACCATGTATCCATATGGTAGCAACACCAAGGTGAGATGTGCTATCATGCATCTCGAGAGTTTCACTTCTATCTAGTGGAGGTTAGAGGAGGAGAGGATCAGTGTGAGCATTAACACTGTGTCATGGGAGATCTTTCTGGAGAGATTCAGGACATGATTTCTCTCACCCCAGTGGAGGAAGTCATGTGCAGATGAGTTCTATGCTCTACACCAGTTTGGGTTGTCAGTGGATCAGTTTGAGCATAGGTTCTATGAGCTCAAATAGTATGTTGGGATCGAAAATGATGAGGCTATGCTTGTTCAACACTTCTTGAGGGGTCTTAATGACCGCATCAGTGGAAGAGTGAGAGTTTTTGAGCCCGCTTTAGTAGAGGTAGTCATGGTGAAAGCCAGGCTAGTGGCCTTAGTCGTGCTCATGGCAGCCAGTCTGGAGTTTAGATTGGGAGTGATCCTTTCAGTGGGTCTAGAGGGAGAGGGAATCAGTCCTAGACTACTGCACCTTTTAGGGGTCCTCAAGCACCCACTAAGGGTGATTAGTAGCAGCAGCCGCCAAGACTGAAGCAGTCTCAGGGCCAGCAGGGTGGCAACTCTCAGTTTTAGAAGAGCAGGAACTGGTCGAACAGTAGGCAGACTTTTCCATGACAGTCCTCTCAGGGTACATCTCAGACCCCTAGTGGGGAGAGCTTTCAGCAGTCCAGTGGGTCATTTGGTAGTAGAGGACCTATTAGAGGAGCTTGCTTCTTCTGTGGTCAGTTTGGCCACAAAGCTGCTTAGTGCCCTCAGTGTCCTCACTAGATGAGTGCCCAGAGGCCAGCCACATCAAAACTGACAGTAGGGGATGCAAGTAGATCCCATAGAGTATTTGCAGTTGTGGATGACTGCTAGGTTGAGAATTAGAGTACCATTATTGAGACCATAGGTGTGTTGTGTGGTATTCCTATCTCTGTAATTTTTGATTTCGGTGCTTTAGATTCTTTTATTTCTTCACCCATTGTGGAGCGATGTAGGCTTGTGTCTGCTAAGAAGGCGGATAGGTGGCAAGTAGAGTTGGCTACCAGTGTGCGAGTATTTGTAGATGCCTTCATTCCCAGTTGTGAGTTGGACCTAGGACCTTTTGTCACTTCAGTTGACCTTCGAGTCATTCCTTTGGGGTCCTATGGAGTTGTGTTGGGGATGGATTGGTTATCATCTCATAGCGCTCGTGTAGACTATCATCTGAAGACAATAGAGTGTTTAGATGACCATGGCAGGAGAGTGGGGATCATTGGAGTTCAACGATCAATATCCTTACATATGATTTCCGCTATGCAACTTAGGCGGTGCATGCATCAAGGGTGTCAGCTTTTTGCAGTTGCTCTTGAGGATGTGGATGAAGATTTTCACATTGAAGCGAGACATAGATTTTCGCATTGACTTGGTTCTTGGTGCGGAACCTATTTTGAGAGCACTATATCCGATGACTACTCAAGAGTTGAGTGAGTTGAAGTTGCAGGTTGAAGAGTTGTTGGCCAAGGGGTTCATTTGTCCTAGTGTTTTTGATTAAGGAAAAAATAGGTTTTGAAGGGGCCCCAAAACCCTTTACAAATAGAGCTTAACAGAAAAAGCAACAAGAGACAAAAAGGAACAAGCCAACAAAAAGCCAGCAGAAAACCATAGAAAACTGACTAAAGCCCCACAAAGCCAGCAAAACTAGCTAGACCCAAGAAGAGAAACTAATTGATTTTTTTCAGGGCATTAGCTAGGGTGTTGCTAATCCCATGTAGATCTTTGATGTTATCCCTGAGATTTGGGAGATCCTTAGTAGAAGTAGCCACAACTTTCTTGACACTCGCCCTGGTCCTCTTAGCAGCACCACCAATTGGAGTAGCTTCACCACTGCCAATTTGGATAGTCTCATCATCCATGTCAAGTTCCACCACCGGTTTAGGAGAGCTGGTATGATCAAAGACCTTAGCAATATCCTCCAAGTTTTTAGTGACAGTTGACATGATATTCGGGATAATGCCCAACAAATTTTTCATGGCCTCTTTCCCTTCTTCCAGCGATTTAACCTTCTCCTCCATATCCTGCTTCCATTTTATCTGCTCCCTGTTGTCATTCTCCCTCTTCTCATCCGTATTTTTCCCCTTTTTTTTCTAGGTTCTTCAAGAGTTCATAGGTCCATCTATCATAATCTAGTCTCACCTCAGTGAGTTTTTTAAGGTTATCTAGGAATAACCCTTTATGCGCACTTTCCTTGTCCTCGCGTAAACTTTCCTTATTCATATCCTTCTCAGGTTCCTTGTTCCTTTCCCTCTCAGAATTCGCATCTATTTCCTCATTATCCTTGTAATCCACATCCTCCATAAAATGGTTGTTGTCCTTGCCAGGGCAGTCACTGTGGATAGGGCTTTCATTTTCAGACTCATTATCACCACTGTCTTCCTCAATACCCACCTCCTCATCTTTCCAGCTATCTTCACCATCAGAATCATCTGTCTCCATTTCACTGCCTTCTTTTTCAATTTCCTATGTTTCCATCCCATGGGCACTCTTTCTTTTTTTGCTAGAAGATGCCTTCTCCTTGCCGGAATCACCTCCCTCCATCTTTCTCTTCCTCGGAGAGGCAGATAACCTCTTGTTTTCTGGCAGGGTGAGGGTTTTACAGTGCTCATAAATGAGCAACAAAAGCCCGCAATGGAGAACCAGACTTTAGGGATTCTTACTATGTTTATTAAGGGACCTGGAGAGGGACCTAAAAAGGTAGTAGGGCAGGGATACCTTTTTGTCGTGTCTGAAATGGTTTAAAAGAACAAAGTGGTAGGTGTGGGCCCTAGAGAATCGACTCTCAGCCATGATATATTCCATAATAGCATTCAAAACCCAGCCCCAGATTTTGTTGATATTAGCAGCTTCATAGTAACCCCCTGTGGCTTTGCCAATTATATCCCTCTCTTTTTCCTTCCGTGGGAACAAATTAACCGCGTTGTTGGAGACTTTAAGGTCTCTAAAAAAATTAATCCCAGTATGAGGCATGCCAATCATAGTAGCTATGAGGCCTACGTCCAACTTGAACTTAACCCCATAGAGTTTAAAGGATCCATTACACTAATTTTCAAAAAATTTGGAAACGGTGAGATTTACCCTACCTTTGTCATAATCCACTAGCTTCTCCATAAAGCTTGTGAGGGACCCTTTTTCTAGCTTCGCCCACACTTTTGGCATCGCTTTCCATGTTGATGTATTATCTGGTTCCTCCCTCCTTAAATCTCCTCCCATCTTCGAATTTGGATTATCAGCTCTGTTCCTTTGCAAACTCAACACTTCTTTCCTATAGTTACTCGAGATTTTGAATTGGGTGACCCACAAAGTGTGCGGCGTATTATAAGAAATGGTTGGGGATCTTCCGCTTTGCTAGGTAATAATTACCTTTCCATCAAGGCATAAATTATTCATATTCTCTGTCATGATTATGTGGTCCTTCCCTCCCGATATATCTATCCTTTCTAAGAAGCTCTTTAATGTTTATGTTGACATCTTCCCCATGCCAAATCCTTTGGCAATCAGAATTAACAACTAGGTTTGCCAAACAGTCTGCCACCATATTTTTTTCTCTAAAGGCATGTTGAATTATAATATCTTTAAAACTAGCAATAATTTCCCTAGCTTTCATGATAATATTTTCAATTGATCATGATGGCTCTGACTCCCCCTTCATACACTTAATAATATTAAGTGAGTCTCCCTCGAGCCATAATTTATCATGATTAAGATTCTTGGCTATAATTAAGGTGTTCAGGGCAGCTGAGGCTTCGACAAAATGACTTTTTTGACTCCCCAAAGGACCAGCCACCGCCACTAAGCAACTTCCAACAAAATTCCTGACAATACCCCCATATCCAACTTTACCCGGATTCCCCTTAGAGGCCCCATCAAAGTTAACCTTAATCCACCCCTGGGGAGGAAAACACCAAATGAGACCTTCTCTTCCCTTCTCCTTGCTAGTAGTAGTAGTAGAGAATTTGCCCCTGTCTTTGAAGTCTTCTTTAGCAGCAGGTCCATAATCAGTACCATAGATACATTCAAATATACTCCTGTAAATTTTATCCACCACCACTTCAGGAATAGCTCTTTTATCCCTAAAAATCCTATTGTTGCGCTCTTTCCAAATATTCCAGATAACATTCAGAAGAGTAAGTCTCCAAGTCTCCACAATCTTAGGATTAGAGTTGGGGCAGTGCCATTGCTACCAAGATTCCCCTAGGGAGTTCGGAAAAACCCAACTCAAGTTCCACCTTCTTAAGATGATTTTCCAGATTTCCTGACTAAAAGTACACTGATTAAGAATATGGTGGGCAGTCTCTTCTTCCCTGTAACAAAGAGAACACCTTTTAGGAAAAACAAAACCACTCTTTTGAAGGTTGTCCAAGGTTAAAACCTTGTTTTGGATGAAAATCCCAAAAAAGATATTAACCTTAGGAACTAACTTCTTGTTCCAGACTTTAGCCCAAATAGGAATTTCTTCCACAGATTCATTATGGATAGCCACAGCTGAGGAAACAATGTATTTCCCATCCGAGGTTTCCCTCCATATCAATCTGTCATCTTTGTTGTCTCTAGGAACTTTAGTAAAGAGAGCAATTTGAAGGAACTTAAGCCCCGGACACTATTGGCTAAAATCAATCCAATTCCCATTTCTCCAGTAGTCTCTGACCAGCTCCCCAAACCTGCTTTTGAACCAGTCTTTCCATTCATTAAGGATTGGAACTTCCTCCAGAGGTTTGTCCAATATCCACCTATCTTCCCAAAATCTTCTTCTCCTACCATCCCCAAGGTTCCAAATTCGTCCAGCAGCAGCCCAACTTTTAGCTGATTGAACAAAATTCCATATAGCCGAACCTTCAACAATAAAAGAATCATCTAAGAATTCTTCCTCAAAAGGTTGCATATAAATATATTTGTTTTTCCAGATAGAGTTCCATTCTCTTTCCTCCCCTTTCATTCTCCAAATTTGTTTGGCTAATAAAGCCTTATTCATGGAACTAATATTCCTTAATCCCAACCCACCTAAGGCCTTAGGAGAACAGATTTTATTCTAGGCAATAAGGGGAATTCTGTTTTTGACTTCCACCCCCGACCAAAGAAACTTTTTTTGGATTCTTTCAATAGCTTCCACAAATTTTCTGGGGATTTTGAGCAAACTGAGAGTGTAAACAGGTAGGTTTTGGAGAGTGGCTTTAAGAAGAGTAACTTTGCCCGCTTGACTGAGGACAACCCCTTTCCAACCAGCAAGTTTTAAGTTAAATCTATCCACCAGCTTATTCCAGAAAGAATCCTCAGGCTTAATACATAGAGGAAGCCCCAAATAAGAAGAGGGAACCTTAGCAATTTTGCAACCAAGAATTCTTTCAATCCTTAGTTGTCTTTGAATAGGGGTGTTGATGAAGAACAAAGAACTTTTATCCCAATTAATTTTTTGACTAGAGGCAGATTCATAAGTATTCAACACCTTCTTCATGTTTTTAGCTTCCAAGATGGAAGCTTCCCCCATAGTAATAGAATCATCAACAAACTGTTCATGAGAACAAGTGACATTAGATGAAGATGGTTTCAGACCCCTAAGATTGCCATCTTCCACATTTTTAAGGATAAATCTACCTAGGCATTTAGCTAAAATAGTAAACAAGATAGGGGATATGGGGTCCCCATGTCTAAGGCCTCTAGAGCTTTTGAAGAGACTAGATGGGGAACCATTGACAATAATTGCAGAAGAGGAAGTTTTCATAAGTTGAGAGCAAAGCTGAATTACTTTTTCACCAAAACCAAACGCTTTCATGATCCTTAGGAGAAGCTTCCAGTTCACTCTATCAAAAGCTTTAGCCATGTCTAACTTTAGGAAGAAACCCTGATTATTTGCCACTTTCAGGGAGTGGATATTTTCATGAACAAATATGATGGAATCCAGAATCTGTCTACCAGGGACAAAGCCATTCTGTTGAACGAAGATAATTCCTGGATTAATTTCCAGCAACTTGGAAGTTAGAACCTTGGATAAAATCTTGTACACAGAGTTGCACATACTAATGGGTCTAAACTTATTGAGAGAGTCAACACCTGGGATCTTCGGAATAAGGACAATGAAGGTAGCATTCAGTTCCTTTAGGAGCCTTCTAGAGCCAAATAATTCTTTAACACCATTGCATATGTCAGCCTCCATGATGTGCCAAAATATTTGGAAGAAAAACATTGGAAAACCATCCGGTCCAGGGGATTTATCTCCCTGAATAGAAAACACTGCCTTTTTGATTTCCTGATTAGAGGGAATACGAGATAAAAATTTATTATCATCAACAATCAGGGTAGAAGGAATAGCTTGCAAGAGGATGTTTTGATTACTGATATCCAGGTTATCCACTTCTCCCAATAGGGTGCCGAAATACTCCATGGCTTCCTTTCTAATATCATTATCCTCTGTTAAGATCCCTTTATTATAGGATAATCTAGATATCCTGCTTGCTACCCTATGCTTAAGAGTAGTTAAGTGAAAAAACTGGGTATTTCTATCACCTTCCTTCAAGAACAAGGCTCTTGATCTTTGTCTCTAGAACATCTCTTCATTAGAAATAATGGTGTGGTATTTAGACAAAAGAACATTTTCCGCCACCCTAAGTTCTTCAGACAGCCCAAACTCTTGGATTCTATCCTGAACATCTTTAATTTCAGTTTTAATTTGAATTTTACTCTTGAAAATGTCCCCCAAAATCTCTTTGTTCTAGATTTTGATTTTAGCCTTTAAAATATTGAGATTTTTAGCTATTCTAAAGAGAGTCGTACCCTCAACCTTGGAATTCCACCAATCAGCGACACAAGCTTCCAAAGAGGGGTGGGATAACCACACTTTTTCAAATCTAAAAGGGAAGTTTCTCTTAGCCAAAAAAGAGTTTGCAGTAAAAGAGATAGGATAATGGTTTGACCCAATTTTGATTACAGAAGCAAGGGAGCAGCTATACTTGGTTAACCACACGAGAAATTAAAGATCTATCTAACTTTACTTGGATCAGGTCAGCTCCAGTTCTTCTATTAGTCCAGGTGTAGTTAATGCCCTGAAGATCCACATCCATAAGAGCTTGATCATTGATGAACTCCATAAGGTCTTGTTTCCCATCAAGCTGCAATGGGAGACCTCCCATCTTCTCTTCCTCTTTTAGTAGAGTATTGAAATCTCCCATTATAATCCAGCTTTGATTAGTAAACTTAAGTCTGTCATCAGCAAGGCTTCTCCAATATTTAACTCTTCCGGTTTTGGTGTTAGGCGCGTAGACATTAGTTAATACCCAAACAAAGTTATCCTTAATATGCTCAAGTTGCACTGAGTTCCTATTAAAAGAAGAGATAATTTCCTTACCTTTGATGGTTTTTTGGTTCCAAAAAATCGCAGTTCCTCTAGAAGCTCCCTCCGAGCTAGATCCTATGACACCATTATTCTTAAAAATTCTAATCTTTTCCACTTTTTCCTTAGACATCTTGGTTTCCTGAACAAGGATCACATCCAGTTTATGATCTCTTATGATGTTTCGTAACACATCCTTCTTATGAGGGGCATTCAGCCCTCTGATATTCTAGGATATTATCTTCATACTTTAACTAGAGATAGGGCTGCTTCAATGGAACACTGTGTTCCATCAGCACGGTTCTTCCAACTTTCATGTTCCCTTTGATGTTTTAGAGATGGCCTTCCCTGCTTTTTGTTTCTGGCTTCCAACATCTGCCTTTTTCTTATTCCTGCTTCTAGTTGAGATCCCTCCATTGAGTTCCTCCTTATTCATTTTTACTTCTTTCGAACCGAGAATCTAGAGAATCCCATCCAGGATATCCATAACCATACTATGTGATGGGGTTTTACATAGAGGAGGCTTTGGGCTTCCATTAGTTAAAAGCAATAAGGGCTCAATGTCAGAAGGGTTAAACTCTTGAGCTTCATTAAAATTTTCCTCGACTGATTTTGAGAAAGAAGAAATAGGTACAACTTCATTGGGACTTACCTCTTCCTTCTCCTGACTAACGGATCCAACCTCCTGGTCCTGTGGGTTATTTTTGTTGTTCAACTCTGTACCTTGCTCCCCTTCTTTAGAACTCTCTGTTTGGTTATTAGAGCATACACAATCTTGTTTTTCATTATTACTGTTCTCAGCCTTCTTGGCTTCATTTACTAGTTTTGTTACATCCTTATTTTGATCACACTCAGCTGATGAGTCTCTTTATTTATCAATCGTTTGCCAGATCTTTTTATACTTGACATTGTTGCCAGTCTTTCTTTCCTTACTCTTCTTAAGCGGACATGATTTTGCCCAGTGCCCCGATTTCCTGCAATGGAAATAGGCAAATGGAAGTGAATCATATTCAATAGCTTGGGTCCATTTTCCTAGTTTAGAAATGATAGCTATAGATTGGGGCATATCAGTCATTTGATTAACATTTATACAAATGTGAGCAAAGACCAACCTTGATTTAGCCGCCATCATCGGATCAATTGGAAGAAGATCTCCAAAAGAGTTTGCAATACCCTTAAAGACTTCCTCATTCCAGAATTCCAGCGGGAGACTCGGGAGGCATGTCCAGACTGATGTAGAAACAAAGAAGGAATCATCAAGGGCGACGTTTGAGACCCATTTCTGAAGAGCCAAAGTTGACTTGTCGAACATCCATGGGCCTTCACATAGAGCCTTATTCATATCTTCTTCAGAGTTAAAAGAAAAGGAAAAAAAACCCCTAGGCAGCGCTGCCACATCTACTTTACCTTTTAGAATCCATTTCCTCCTTATGAAATTCCTAACAACATCAATGTTAGGCCTAAAGCCAGAAAATCATCCCATGCAACAGTCAGATCTACTAGTTTATCCGGAAGAAATAGCAACCAGCCCTGAAACTGGATCTGAGATATTTGTAACTTCTAGGAGCCCTGATTTAGCCAGTGGCTTCACTCCAAAGAGTGAAGACCATTTTTTACCTTTACCTCTGTCATGTGGGTCCCCAATTGTAGAATCTTTGTCCTCCCTTGGTTTGACTATTTCCTTGTCCTCTTCTGACCCTTGAGATGCCTATCCTCTTGCCTGATTGCCAGATCTGACCCCAGAAAAATTTCCTTCCCCAGGAAGTCTGCCATTCCCAGATTTGAAATTTGGGATTCCCGCTCCTTTTCGCTCCGCACCCATTCCCCTCTGGTATCGCTTGTTATCTAGTGTTTCTCCTTGGGGTGCGTCGGTTATCTTCGTTAAGAAGAAGGATGGTTCTCTTCGGTTATGCATTGATTACCAAAAGTTGAATAAGGTAACCACCCAGAATCGATATCCATTTCCTCGGATAGATGATCTTTTTGATTAGGTAAAGGGAGTCAAGGTGTTCTCTAAGATAGATCTGAAATCTGGGTATCATCAGTTGCGCATTCATGATGCAGACATTCATAGGATGGCGTTTCGTACTCGTTATGGTCACTATGAGTTCACAGTGGTGCCATTTGGGTTGACGAACGCGTTTGCTGTATTCATGAGTCTTATGAATGGGTTATTTTGCACCTACCTTGACCACTTTGTCCTTGTGTTCTTGGATGACATATTGATTTATTCTAGATCTATGGAAGAGCATGAGGGTCACATGCATCAGGTATTGCAGTGCTTGAGGGAGAATCAACTTTTTGTGAATTTGGCAAAGTGTGATTTCTTCCAGTCAGAGGTGAGACATCTTGGTCATATAGTTTCATGAGAAGGTGTATCCATGGATCCTTCTAAGATCCAAGCCATTTTTGATTGGTCAGCGCTAACCAATCTTTCTGAGGTTCAAAGTTTCATGGGTTTGGTCGGATATTACTATTGCTTTGTGCCGAGCTTTCCTTAGATAGGTCACTCGATTACTTCTCTTCAAAGGAAAGGGAAGAAGTTTGTTTGGTCAGAGCATGCAAATTTTCTTTTCATACCTTGAAGGAACTCCTTGTTAGTGCTCTGATTTTGGCAGTCCCTGACCCATCCAGAGAATTCATGGTATGCACAAATGCCTCTTTGGAAGGTATAGGCACGATGCTTATGTAGGATGGACATGTGGTTGCCTATGAGTCTCACAAACTCAAGGATCGTGAGTTGAACTATCCATTTCATGACTTGGAGTTGGTAGTTGTAGTGCATGCATTGGTTAGATGGAGACATTTCCTATTGGGGCATTGGTTTGAGCTGCATAGTGATCACCATTGTTTGCAATATGTTTTCACGCAGCCAAACTTGAATGCTCGACAGCGAAGATGGATGGAATTCCTCTGCGAGTATGATTTTGAGGTTCATTATATTCAGGGGAAAGAGAATGTAGTGGTAGATGCTTTGATCTGTAGGTGGCATGAGGTTCCAGCATTGTCCCTTGGTGTGGACTTGAGTGAGAGAATTCTTGGAGTTCTTCCTCAGGATACCTGGTATCAAGATGTTAGATACCTGGTATCA
Source organism: Cryptomeria japonica (assembly GCF_030272615.1). Taxonomy (NCBI): domain Eukaryota; kingdom Viridiplantae; phylum Streptophyta; class Pinopsida; order Cupressales; family Cupressaceae; genus Cryptomeria; species Cryptomeria japonica. The sequence goes on along the minus strand of NC_081411.1, from coordinate 498,437,226 downwards.
AGATGTTAGAGTCATGGCAGAGTCTGGAAGACCATTAGAGGGTAGATATTCTAGATATAATCTTGAGTCAGGTGGTCTTGTTTGACATCTTGGACGGATCTATGTACCTCCTTTGGAGGGTCTTTGCATTTTGATCATGACTGAGGCCCATCGTGCACCTTATTCAGCACGCCCTGGTGTCAAGAAGATGCGCGCAGATCTTAGACATATATATCATTGGGCTGGTATGAAATGTGACATTGCTGATTTTGTGTCGAAGTGCTTGGAATGTCAGCGAGTGAAGGCGGAGCATCAGCACCCTGCAGGGATTTTACAACCTAATTTGATACCGGATTGGAAATGGGATATCATTTCCATGGACTTCATTGTGGGGTTGCCTGTTTCTTCGCGTCATCATGATGCCATCATGGTCATTGTTGATGGATTGACCAAAGTTGCTCATTTTGTTCCTATTCAATCTTCTTATACAACAAAAGTGCTGGCACGAGTCTTCTTGGAAGACATGGTGAGGTTGCATGGGATCCCAAGGCGGATCATTTCTGATAGAGACCCTATCTTTACTTCAGCCTTGTGGACCTCACTTCAGCATGCTTTGGGAACCCAGTTGAACTTCAGCTCAACTTATCACCTAGAAACCGACGGTTAGACTGAGTGTGTGAATTCGGTTTTGGAGGACATGCTTCACATTTATGTTATGGACCAACAGTTGTGCTAGGAGGAATATCTTTGCCTTGTGGATTTTGGTTATAACAATGGATATCACAGCTCTATAGGCATGTCTCCCTTCCAGGATTTGTATTGTCATCCTTTTCATACTCCTTTGAGTTGGGATCGGCTGGAGGATAGGGTGTGTTTAGGCCCGGATTTGCTTCATGAGATAAAGCAGCAAATTGAGCAGATTCGTGGGCATTTGGTTGCTGCTTAGGATAGACAGAAGAAGTATGTCGATGCCCATAGAGTAGATCATCAGTTTTTTGTTGGCGACTGTGTGTCTTTGAGAGTGCATCCGTAAAGGAGTCTAATCCGTTATGGAAAGGGTTCTAAGTTGGCGCCTCATTTTGTAGGCTCTTTTGAGATCCTTGAGAGGATAGGACCTGTTGCCTACCATCTTGCCTTGCCGCCGAGTCTATCCGCATTCACTATGTCTTTCATGTTTTTGTTCTTTGACCTTATCATCCTGATGTGACCCATGTTCTTGATTGGAACGCTTTGTAGGTCAAGGACGGGCAGCTTTCCATGGAGCTCGTGTGCATTCTTTAGCATCAGGATTTGACCCTCAGGGGTCATACCATCGAGCAGGTAAGGGTCCTATGGGATCCAAGTGATGAGACCTCAACGATATGGGAAGATGCAGCGAAGATGAGAGAGATTTATTCTTATCTATTTTAGGCTTCCAGGAGTAAACCTAGGCTTGGAGGGGAGGATGTAGTACCCCTCCTTGATCAGACTCTTTTTGTATGTTTTCGATTGACTTCAGTGGAACATTATTGTATATTGATTCAGATGATATGCGATGTTATTTCATGCTTTATCTGGATTTGTGGTGTATGATTTTATGCAGCTCAGTGCTTATGATTAATGGTATTTTATGGATCATTATCATGGACTGACACTCTTACCTTATATGTGTGATGCGTTATTTATGTGTTGCATGTTTGCATGTGTATGGGATGCGAGGAGATGATTATCCTTCACTCACTCCAGTGAGACAGGGAACGCCACAACTCTCCTTCATCGGTGTGCATGTCATATATATATATATATATATATATATATATATATATATATATATATATATATATATATATATATATATATATGCACGTGTGGTTCTTTGGTGCAGGACATTGCAGGTACAAGTACCAGGTAGGTATGGGGTATCGACTCCACTTGGTTTCATAGGTCTAAGCATGCCTTATATGTTTGATGGGAGTGGAGGAGATAGTTGTTGGACCCTAACTTGACCCACAGTTACACTCGTGTGAGTGTTGTCAGTTGGTTGTCTTTCCCGTCTGGCTGGTATGCGAGTCATAGTGCTTTGGTTTGGTCATTTGTGAGTCGTCATTTGATGATTATTCGTTTTGCGTGCCTTCGTTCATTTGTATGGTTATTTAATTAAACGGAAGATGCTATCTTAAGTTGGCATAATTAGTTAATTATTATGCTCTGAGATTATTTATTTAATTGGATTAATGATTTGCTAGATTAAATGGTTAAATGGCTTATTTCATTGTGTAAAGTTGCATTAATATATTTTGTGGAAGGAAATAAATAATTGCCTAGCCATTTAAATGATATAAGCTTATGTTGAAAGAAAGTATTTTGGAAAATAGGAAATAAAATAAAAAACTTTTCTTTTTACCTTTCCATTTAAATTTTTCATTTTCATTGTTGGAAAAGAAATGTTTTTGGAAAAAGGTAAATCTGATTGTTTTTACTTTAAAAATATTTAAATCTGATTGGATGGAATAACTTTCAACCTAGAAAGTTTAGGTTAAAAATTATTTTTCCATATATGCCTAGGGATTCACGGGAATAAGAGGCAATAATTTCTGGAGAGAAATTTGGTAAATCATTCTGGAAGGAGGAGTTGGAATTCAATTGGGGTTGCAAGGATTGGGATTCTTTCATCATTTTGCTTGCTAGATTGCTTCAAGGTTGGATAATCTCTTCTTGGTTTAAATTTAATTTGAATTTTTCAGTTTGCTTCCAATGTGTTGAAATTATGAAAATCTTCCTGTAGATTCTTGTGGAATGATTGGAATGGAAGAAAGACTATCTATTATTGTTGGTTTTGTGAAACTTATATCATATGTTTCATTTAGGAAAGAAATGGTACATTTCTCTAATTGTTGTATGTTGTGTTCTTGGAAATCAACTTCTAGAAATACCTCTTCTATTTGGAAAGAATGAACTAGATTTAGCTTGTTGTGTGCTTTGTAGTATCTTGTTGCCCAAGATTTGGGGTTCTTGTGGGGTTTTATTTCACCATTTGCCTTATTGGTAAATATCCATTTGAAATTTTGGATTTGGCATTGTGTGTGTGCCCGTGAAATAACCTGGAAATGAATCGTTCTTGTGTTAAATGATTTTGTGGCTTATTGGTTTTAGAATGCTTTCGAAGCATGTGTTTTTGAATTTTTATCATTTTGGACTTTACCTTACCCCGTGGCAGGCTAGTCCCACCACGTGGGTCGGTAGCAGCGCTACAGGTAGTGTTTGTTGCCTCGGCAACAACACTACTACGGGTTGGCCTTGGGCACCGCTTGACCTTGTACCCTTACCGATACAAACCGGTTTTTGCTACGAACTTAAATTTTATAAAATGAAATATATTTTAAAGTGGTTTTAGTGTTAAATAAAAATGGTGATTTTTCATGTGATTTTTATTATGCGATTTAATAAATTTATCTATGGAAATCAAGGCATGAATTAGGAATTGAAATTGGTTAATTTGGATATATTATGGAAATGAATTAAATGCCTGTTAGGAATTTATGTTTTTATTCGGTTGAGTATTTGACGTGAATTTTATCCTTGATGGAATATTGATTTGGAAATTGAATGGATGTGAATGGTAAAAGATTGTTTTATTTAATTTTCAATCAATGATGTTGCAAGTGCTTATGATGGTGATTTTCTCAAAGATTGTCTAAGTATGGACTTAGTGAAATTAGTTTTCCTTGCAAGAGTTATATTGTGTTATTTTTGGTCTATGGTTCAGTCGTCCTGTGGTGGCTTATTTGGTACCTTTGATCAAGTGATATATGATGACTTGTTGTCTTAACCATGTAGTGTCTTTGCCTTATGGTTAACCAAGAGTCAGTATGTCATTGTTTTGACCACTTGTTTTTGGATAGTGGTGTTATGGTTGTTTGCTTTGCCATAGGGTCCTCGAGGAGTGACCATGTTTGTTTAATGTCCTTCGAGAGAGTGGATTTTGCTTGGGGGTTGCTCCCAAAGTGGTAGGCATTATGACCCAGTGAAAGTCAGATAATAAGTGATAATCTAATTAATTGATTAGGTGGGTAGTTCTCAAACATTAATAAAGATATTGTACCTTGCCCATAGGTGAGTGCTTGTATTGAGGCTCATAATTTAGCGAGAAGGCCTGGAATGGCAAACCGACCACCTTGTCTTCATGAAAGGCTGGTAGGGTCCGCATGAGGCTTAGTTGGAACTGGAGGTTTGGGAGAGGTTACCAGGACAGTGAGTCGGGACCTATGGAGGCCGACCATGGTAACCATCTTAAGCTATGCGATGACACTGTATCTTTAGGATCACTAGTGTGTGTGATTTCAGTTCACTTGTGTGTGTGATGTCGGTTCACTTGTGCGTGTGATGTCAGTTCACTTGTGTTTTGTGATATCGAGTCACTTGTGTATTTGTGATTTTGAGTCACTTGGATTATTGTGGTCTTTTCGTGCAGGCATGTAGTCATATTGTTTTGTCAACCATGTCATGCTTTTGCTTGCTTGAGGGTCCCTAGTTGTCTCCTAGCATGGTGGGGTGATTCCATTTTAGGAATTACATGGTTGGGTGGTAGTGCCACTTCCCATCGGATGTTCTTGTTCGTACTCTCATGTGAGGATTGGCTTTGCGGGTATTTTCTGTGGTTCGTGGCTCATGTTTATCTCATGTTTTGGAGATTTTTGTTATTTGGAGACCTATGTGGTCATTGTATCATGATCTTTTGTAACCTTGTAATTGGTTAAGTTGTATCTTTATATGTGTATTGAGAAGCCATGTATTGGAAGAGTAATGCAATCCTAAGATTGGGATGTTATTTATTAGTTTCCTTTATGTCATGTGTACATGCTTATTGAAGAGAATTTATATTGTATCTTTTCATTCTTTCAATGGTGTAATTTTTTATTGCATATGACTTCTTGTGATCATTGAGTTAATGATGGATTATTAGATTAACCTTAATTATGGAATTTATCTTTTGGTTTAATTCTTCGTTGGAAACCCTTAAGGAATTTTGGTGTAAGTCTTTTGCTTGTGTTATCATGCATGTTGTGTGTTATGCACTTATTATGTTTATAATTTAAAAAAAAAATTGTTTCTCACTTGTTGTGGGTTTTCCTTCAGGGTTCCTGGTGGGGCATTACTCTCTTTGACTCTGATCATGAACATAGTGAGGCAGACAATCCTTAACAAGAAAACAGTTCCACATGAAGTGTATTTATAAATAATATGTCACAAGGAATTGTGTCACACCATCCAAAGTGTTTCAAAGGCTAAGAAAGTGGGATATCCTTACAAATATTGAGTTGGAAAATAAGAAGGCTCGAGTTTCTTAGGGTTCTTTATGGAAAAAGGCAATCCTATTAAAAGGATTAATTTGATTATGGATAATTTTGAAAGGATATATGGAAAAAAATTTGTTGAAATGGAAGGACAACCACCTAAGTCCTCTAAACTCCTGGTTAGAAGACCAAAATGAGTTATGATAATTGAAACTCCTCTAGATGCAATCTCAGTACACGAGTCTTCACCAAGCCCACCACTTGATCAACCTGCTTCTAATAAACAAAGGATTAATGATGTAATGCCCCACTAGGAAACCCCGAAGGGATAAAGCTAAAAACACAAGAATAGAGTGCAATTTTTTTTTAAAAGTTAAAATGACATAATGATACAATGAGTTAATCATTAAGTTCAGATTACACAACGGTAGACTTAACTAACACCTAAAGAGTTTCCCAATGTGATTACTTGATTCAACACTTAACTCACGTTAATTAATCCAATTAAGTCGATTAACTTAATGACATGATAATACTTTAACAAAGCATAAATTCATTCAGTAAGTTAAAATTATAGATAACATGAGAAGATCATCCATTAAAATTTAACCATACATTATATTCCAATCTTACGTTAAAACATATGCCATGCCTCTAATTTCCTTACATACTTTAATTGCATTAAACACTAATGAATACTTTCCATTGTACCAACCTACATGCTTCATGATCCATATTACTACATTTAATAAGATAACGACAAACATGCATTAACATTAACATCATCTAAAATCACATTATACATTTAAACCATAATGTCATCCATACATGCTAAATAAAAGGGCAACAGATGAACACAAAGACCACATGACACCAAAATGATATCGGATTTCACCCTTAGTGGGATACATCTCCGGGTCTTCTCAACTGCAAGACCCCTTTGATAAATAATAGGGTGAAGAATACATAAGGTTCACATCATTTACATCCTACCATCAAGGCGTACATAAACTAATAATACATATGACCACACCGGTCAAAAGATACATGAATGATCCCAGAACAAGAAAAGGATCCATCTGAAACATGATAAGAAACAAATATAAAAGAGCAACTGGAGCACCCACGAAACTAAGTCCTCGCAACCCATCATAAGCAACCCATGGTCTAGCATGAATATCAGGTTCTCACAAGGGCATAAACAACCAGTCATGACTCCACAACAGTGCTCTTAGCAAAGACAACACAAACGGAACACTAGTGAACATAAGGGACAAGTGTCATCACATAACTTGGTATGGCTACCCTAGTAGGCCTCCATAGGTTCCGGCCCCATCTACTGGGTTACCCTGGCAACCTTTCCTGAACCTCTGGCCCATCCAAGTCTCATGTGGACCCAACACATCCTTTCGTGAAGACAAGGTTGTTGGTTTACCATTTCAGGCCTTCTCTTTGCATGTCGAGTCTATACTAGCCCTCAACCCATGCGTGAGGCACAATTATCTTACTTAGTGTTTTCATTAACTAAACTCTCTAATATGCTATTAGGTTATCACTTATTTAGACACACTTTCGATGGGTTACCCAACAACCACTTTGGGCGTGACCCCCACTCGAAAGCCACTCTCCCATATGACACTAGACCAAACTCAAATGAACTCCTAAACCAAGGAATACACCAGGACAAGCATACAAAGTTCAATACGGTAGAAATACCCACTTGGCCAAACAAGTCCTCATATGAGGTGCACTGACTGACGGTTCTCTGACAAGAGACATGACCAACTACAGTCAACCACATACCAACATCCAACACGCTCAATCAAGGACATGACCAGAAACAAAATCATCACATGAAAATAGTCAATACTAGAGACCAAGGACATAACCAGTTACGAAAAAACCATATGACAATATCTGACAATTACAATCAAGAACTTACCATTTCTTAATCAAATGCGAATATAAAGAATTAAACACGCATAGACATAAATTTGAAATGACATCTTTTTCCATATTGTTTCAAATACAGATCGATCAAGTTTTCTAATTGATCCAAATTTTCAAATACAGTTTTAGACAAAATCACCATTACATAATAATTTCAATACCAAAATTGCAATCATATGATCATGTCTTTATCAACAATCTTGGGGATGATTTGATGAAGAGCCCAACCTACAAGCTCAAGAAATTTATTCTCCCCCAAATGCCCAAAATTTCATTCCAAAATAATAACTCCCAAAAATATTTTCAAAACCTAGGTTAAAAGGAAAGTTTTTGACCAAAAGTCCATTTTTTGGATTTAAAATATTTTCAACCAAATAAAATTCATTTCCCAATAAATTTAATATGCACAAATTGTTTTTCTTCCAAAATAGATTTTCTCAATAGAATAAAACTAACATTTCTATTTCAAAATGCCAAAGAGGGTAAACATTAATTTTCCAATACTATTTAACCTTTCCTTTCAAAATGCATAAACTTAATTAATTCATCATTTAAAAATAACCATTTAATCAAACTGGCAACAAACATGAATTGAGCAATTCTAATTATTGATTAATCACACAAATGGGTCCTATTTAATTTAGTCCCTTAATTTACTAATGTGTAAAAACACATTTAATCTACTTTAAATATTTAGGATTAAATAATCAATTTTACCGCACGCACAACATGCAACCCAAGAAAGCCAAACAAATACATGACCCACATACCCAACCAAAGGGGAAACTGACGAACGACTGACACTGCTCACTTGAACATGACTAGGGTAAAATGAGGGTCTTACAACTACTTAATCCAATTCCTTAGGACCAATGAGGTACACTCAAATCTGTGAATCCAGGTGGAGATGAACCTCGTACCTATGCGGTACTATACCTACAATCTCTTGCAACCATGAACCACACATGCATACATATATATTTAATGAAAGTGTTGGCCTGGTATTAATAACATGAGTCAAAAGAATGACTAATCATACATAATAATCAATGTGAAATCGACATTTACGGGTACACACATTAAGCATAATACCTGTCTATAACATTACAACATGGTAAATCAACCATTCAAGAAAGCCACTTAAAAGTCAACCAAGGTCAAATTGGGTTTTAAAATCTGATTAGGGTAGGGGTACTACAAATGATCTAGACCCCCTTTTACCATTTGACATAACTAAGGAAGTAGGGGACACAGAGGATGTTGTAAGTCTGTTGATAAAAATGAGGAATTATGTGGAGATAGATCGACCTCCAAGGTCACCACCTAGGGTTGAAACCGATACTCACCAGCCTAAGGATAGGGTGGATATGCAAGTGTAAGAATAATAGGAGCCACATGAATATGATATGGTCATATCCTCTCTTATATTTATGGAAGATGATGATTTCATTAAGACTCCTAAGTTTAAATATTTTTTGATTAAGATGAAAATGAAAAGATGAATAGAGATTGTAGTTGAATAAGATAGGGGAAGATGAATCCCAACATGATGAAATTGTAGCACAAAATTTTAAAGAGTTGAGGATAGAAGAGATTGATGTCACTCCGGAGGAAGCTAGGGAGATGGTGTTGAAAAGTAGCATGTTGATTATCCCAGGAATGGAAATGCAAAAAATATTTTTGCTAGATCAAGGCATCAAGAAAATCAAATGTTAGTAGTAGAATTTGATTTGGAATAAGAGTTGAGTGGTACAAGATACAACCCCAACATTGAAACCTTTGCTTTGTGGGTGAAATGTAAGAATACTAGGAAGCCTAAGTTGTTGTATATTTTCCAAGAAGCAACGAGAAATACAATGGTAAAAACCCTAAAGGATACATCAACATTAGAAGATGCTACCATGATGATGCACTAAACAATGTTCACTTAGGTCGTTGTGAAGAACATGGAATATAAATTGGTAGAGTATGAAAAGTTTCAGATTGATATGAATGAAGAAATTTACATATTGTTCATGGAAAATGTAAGATTGAAGCAAAAATTGCAGGAGAAAGTTCCTTCGCCAAATGATAAAGCTCTTGTTGAGCCAAATGATGCTTTGAGGAAAAACTTAGAAAATGAGATTGAATAACTAAAAACGCTAAATGACATGACTCAAAGGGAAGCTAGAAAAAAAGTTTTTGTTATTTTTGAGAAAATATTGGAACACTAGGTGAAGTTTGTCATGAATAAGATTGAGGAGGTGCATGAAAGTTATACCAGTTTGTTGCAAGCATTGCAACAATTAAAGGAATATGTGCCTATCCCAGATCCATTGTTTAAAAGATGGTAGCCTATTAAAGAAATAAAAGCAAAGATTGAATTAATTCACATGTTCAAACATTGGTCCATTCTAGATATGCTTGGAAAGGATAATCAACATAAACATTTTGAACAGTGGAGACGATAATTTTTCCAAATGATCCCAATAATAATACTTTGGTTTCAATCTTTCTCTAGATAGGATAATTGCATTGAATACAGGTTATTCCACGTTCATCACAGAGGCTAAAGGAATATTGGGCAAATGTTGGATGGATCATTTGGAAAATGTGACACAAATCCAAGAGTATAAGTGGCCAAATGACCATGATATTCTAATGGGAATAAAAATATCTCACTCCTTCTAATGAATAGCCTTGTTGTAGAATTTTCAAGCTCTAGTTTCATGATTTTCGATCTCCTTTTGTTGCAATATCAATATGTTCTTCCAAAAATTGTACATTGGTAAACATGAAGTGATATGCTCCATATAAAAAAGAGCCTTGCCAGGCTCATTCTAGCCATGAGTGTCTATTCACAAGATGAAGATAGTGAGCTATCATTCCAAATTACCATTTCTCTAAATCATTTTCAAACTTGTTCATTATTTTCTTTTCATGTCATTAAGTGACTTTTATCATGTTGTAAAATAAAAATAATATGATATGTTAATTAGGTGAACATATGTGACTTTTTATATTTGGGTGGGAATATCCAAATGATTTTTGAATTGTAATGGTTTGTAGTTTTTTGCTTCCTTGATTTTGCTGTAATAAGGAAACCAAGACCAATGAAAAGAGAGGGAATTAATGGAAAAAAAAGGGCTTCTATTATATAGGAAAAAATTTCAAAGTGGCAATAGAAAGGATGCATTAGTGCTGGTACTAAATCTTTGGTTTTATCTATTTTGTTGTGTTAATAGAATAACATTATCTAGTTGTCTCCAAGTTGGTTTTCTTTCTTGTTATATGACTTGGCATATCAAACATATGACTAATTTGTCGAGTGAATTTCATACCTCTGTGTGATTTATTTAATTGATTTCTTCAAGGAAGAATTAAATTCATTTGAAGAAAGTCACAGTAACTTGAAAGAATCAATTGGATTAAAAAGAACCCTAAAATTGAATAGTTTGCACATTTATGCAAGGCATACAAATTAAAGTGCCAAAATAAATAGTATTTTAACCAGTAGAGGAAGTATATATCATTCACAAATAAGACTTTTTTTGCCTTTGGAAAGGGCACCGATCATTTGATTCCCCATACAAACTTACAATTTTCATATACATATATTTCATTTTTAGTTATAAGAGTAGGAGTAGATATTAAATTCTCAATTTTTTTATATTTTCATCCTCATGCGAGTAGAAAATAGATCATAAAAGGGATAAGTATATTGAAGTTTTAATTTAATAAACCTTTGAAAATTGTATGAGTAATTTACTTAAAGCATCACCGAGGTATAGCAGAACTTGAAGAGTAGAAGATATCAACTTTCTTTGTTGATTATTGTTCGTTGGCCAGATCACTTGTCTAACCTAATCATAAATCTTGGCATAGTTTTAGGATTTTACAATCTATTGATTTGGGAACCAACACAAGGGAAAGCTTTTGATGCAAGAAATGAATTGACAAGATAATAAGGAGGGTGATGGATACTAAAATAAGGTAATGATTATAATGACAAAAGTTCAAAAGTTGTCTTGCAAAGTCCTAAGATGAGACTCAAATGATGACAAGATTAGGAATATGATAGATAGCCACAAATTGATAACTCAAGCAAGGTATGGATTCCTAGGAAATGATAAATTATAAAGGTAAGCTAAATTAACTCAAGGGACTGAGATGGTATCCTACCATGAAATATGATAGATCTAAGCAAAAGACCACGTAGTGATATGAAAGTTGACGCAAGATAGCAAGGACAACAAGGAAACTTATTTTGAACTTTGACAAGATTGAATCTTTGGGTGGAAGTCTGAATGGACTAATAGTGGAAAGGCATGGTGATGTAGAGAATCCAATAAAATCAACCAACTAGGGAGATATTTCTCCCAACTCACCTATTCAATTAGGTGTCAACCCTTCACTGACTCACAAGAGCCCTCACAAGGCCATAGGTCACTCAAAAAGGCTTCAATACCCCAAAAAACACCCATAATAACCAACACTCATCCAACCATTTAATCACACTCAAATAGGACAAATAAACATGTCTAAGTCACAATCCAACTCTCCAACATTCAATCACCACCAACACCCTCAAACCTTGTTCACACAAATCATCCTTCACCTGGGTCTTCTAATCCCCCTGGTACTCAACTCAAAAAATGTATTAGATATCCACAAACCAATGTACTTCCTAACACTCTTAAAAGGACCACTCAACATATACCACCATGGGTCTTTACCCTCCCAACCACCCAAAGGTCAAAGGAAGATTCACTGCTACAACACTGTCTTTTTATGACAATCTCAAGCACTTAGGACAGTCACTCCTTTCATGGCCATTATTATTCACAACAATATCAAAAATTAATTATGATGAAAATGGATCTCCTTAAACCTTCCACCAACACTAAACTCAATACCAAACTCATTCCCAATCTTGCTAATGGACTAACTCAACTCACTCTCAAATTGTGACAGTCAATGCAAGGTTTAGGACAGTCATACACCCTCACAGATTGATGGGATTATTTGGTCACCAAACACTTGGATTATGTTTATAAATACGTCACAAATTCCTCAATCCCTTAACAAGACCATTCAAGGACCCTTGAGTCAATTACACCATCCAAACTCCATGCATACACGGTGTTTTCATACTGAGACATAGAAATAAAGACCTTCCAACATATTTGCACGTGCCAAAATGCTCATGAGACCCTGCAATGATTAAGAAAAAAAAAATACATGATTTTAAGTGTCATCCCACACATTTAAATGGATTTATCAAAATGTAAATGACCCCTAATGCATTTTAGTTTGCCTCGGGTTACCCTAGACTAGGTTTTTGACAGTTTTCACCAATTTGGAGATAAATTTTGCAATACAGAATGAAACGAGATGAAACAAAAGGGAGATTGAAGTATTTTCACCCCTATAACACATTAAAGATATTTTTTCAAGAAAAATAGCATGCTAAGGAACGAAAAACTCCAATATAGCAGTCTGCAACGTTAAAGAACTCAGAAATTGCAGGGTAAAACTGAGATATTCATTAATTGTGCTTAGTTACAATGCTCAACTGACCCTTGGTCATGGAGAGTGCCTTATTAAACAATTATCAAGCCTACCTCAATGGTTACAACCACCTTTTAAACTTTTCTCAATAAACTAACACCTAATTGCTCATAAAATGCACAAAACGTTGCTTTCACAATGTTGACAATATTAGCAACTTTGTCAAAAATTGTTCCTAGACTCAACCCAAGACCACTATGACTCAAAAATGATAGAAGTAAGTTAAAATAAGTCTATAAGACCTTTACATATCATTAAACATCACATTTGACCCATTGAGACATATTTGCAACATAGTGACAACTTTGACAGTATTGATCATCATGACCCCCACTAGGACTCAATACACCATCTAATGGTCATAATGACCTTTGTTACATCAAATATTGTATTCTAATACCTTATTCATAAAAAAACTCAAAAAAAATGACCTATTACTAAATTGGCCTCATGGTGGCCATCTTGTGCTAGGTGCTCCTGCACCATACACCCGGCCTTAAAACAATTTCAAGTCTCTTGGAAGTTTGCACCATTGTCTTTAATTTTAACACTCTGATGATCCTCCTTGAGCATGCAACTGCTCCCATTTGTCTTCATCTTCACCTTGGGATCAGTTGTACCTTCTCCATCCAACTGTTACCAACTAATATCTTGGTCTCATTCATCTCTAAACAATCCATACTTTGTCTTTTCTCTTTCATTTTCACCTTTGTCTTAACTTCTACCATCATGATCATCACATCAATGAAGAAACAAACTACTTCTTTCCCTCTGTCTCTGAATTCTTTTCTTCACTATCACCTTTAGGTTCCTTATACTTAGAACCACTTTCATACCAACATTTAAATGGCTCCTTATCAGATTTAAAAAGCAAAGACATCCTATTGTCCTAACCACAGAACTAACTCTTTTCTCCACTTCCCTTGGAGACTTGACATACATAGTGTCTTTGGCCTTCTCTTGGCCTTCCAGTTGATTGGTCCCTTCCACCTTTGGGACTCGCTGAAAACTCTTAATTATCTCATCTTATTCACCTCTTGGGGTGACTAATCCTTGCCATGCTCCTTGGCTTACCATTTCTTTGTTTTTCTGCCCACATTGCACTACACCCTGCACATGACATTCTTCCTCTTTGATCTCTGCATTTTTATACTCATAACCCTTTGTTCTAGCAATGCTTGACTTCCCCACAACTTCTCTTTCCTTCAAGGGACACACCACCATTCCCACCATGACTTCTTCAAGCCTTTCTTAACTTTCATCTTCCTTCATCATCTCAACTTTGGAAACCTCTTTATTATCTGATTTTTCTTTCCCTTTGTCAACATTTATTTGCTTCCTTTCACATTATTGTCCAAACAATGGATAGTACTCTTCCTCCTTTATGTCCTGGCTAGGTCATTCTTACCTTTCATTAGGCATTTCTCTTGCCTTCTCTTAACTCCTTCTTATCAAGGTCCCTGCTTCATGAATTTCTACCTCACCAACTCTTGTATCAAATTTGTATACATATGATTTGACTGTAGGTAATTTTCCTACACATTCCTTTGCTTTCTCTTGTCATAATCTTCTTTCCCCTTTGTCTTCACCATGCTATCCCAACTTGTCATGGACCTTTATAACTAATCCTTGCTTGGTCTTTTCATTTTCAGACCTTATCACTCTTTCAAATTTCGCTTTGGTCTTCAACATTGCATCTTTTTCATCATTGGATTCTCTAGCATTCTTCTCCTTGGCAATGGCTTCCCATTCACTATAATGACTCTCCTCTTGCCTTATAGGTCCTCTTTTTCCCTACATAAGTACTCTTTTGACCCTGTCTTGTCCTTGTCCTTGATTTTCTTCTACCAATGGATTCAAATAAAAATAAATACCATCTTTCTTAATATTAGAACTATTGTATCTCCCATAATGCAAAGCATACCTATCACATATCCATGGAAATACCAACAACAAATGGCATGTGCTCATAGGTATAACATCACACAAAATATTGTCCTTATATGGGCCTATTTTAAACTCAAGCCAAGTTTGTTCTTTCACAATCAAAGTATGCTCACCATTCAACCATGAAACAAAGTAAGGTGCTTTGTCAGGAAAACAATTTAAGTGCAACTTACTCACCATTTCCTGAGACACAAAATTATCCAAATTACATGAATCAACCATCACATTGCATACCTTGTCTTGGCATTTACATTTGGACTTGAAGATGGAATTCCTTTGTATCATCTCTTCCTCCATGGATCCTTTGATTTCCACAGTTTCCTTTCACCTTCCAATAGATCTAATCCATGTAGCTCTGATACCACTTTGATGCAGAGAATCCAACAAACTCAACCAACTAGGGAGATATTTCTCCCAACTCACCTATTCAATTAGGTGTCAACCCTTCACTGACTCACAAGGCCACAAGTTACTCAAAAGGCTTCAATACCCCAAAAAACACCCATACTCACCAACCCTCATCCAACCATTGACTCACACTCAAATAGGACAAATAACATGTCTAAGTAACAATCCAACTCTCCAACTTTCAATCACCACCAACACCCTCAAACCTTACTCACACAAATCCATCTTCAACTGGGTCTTCTAATCCCCTTGGTACTCAAATCACAACATGTATTAGATATAAACAAACCAATGTACTTGCTGACACCATTACAAGGACCACTCAACATATACCACCATGGGTCTTTACCCTCCCAACCACCCAAAGGTCAAAGGAAGATTCACTGCTGCAACACTGTCTTTTTGTGATAGTCTCAAGCACTTAGGACAATCACTCCTTTCATGGCCATTATTATTCAAAACACTCTCTAACATTAATGATTATTAAAATGGACATCCTTACACCTTCCACCAAGACCAAACTCTTTCCCAATCTTGCTAATGTACTAACTCAACTCACTGTCAAATTGTGACAGTCAATACAAGGTTTAGGACAATCATACACCCTCATGGATTGATGGGATTCTTTGGCCACCAAACACTTGGATTATTTTTATAACTCCCTCACACATTCCTCACTCCCTTAACAAGACCATTCAAGGACCCTTTAGTCAATTGCACCATCCAAACTCCATGCATACACCGTGTTCTCGAATTAAGACACAAAAATCGGCACCTTCCAACATATTTGTAGGTGCCAAAAAGCTCATGAGACCCTGAAACGATTAAGACAAAAATACATGATTGTATGGGACATCCCACACCTTGACATGGATTTATCAACATGGAAATGACCCCTAATGCATTTTAGTTTGCCTCGGGTTACCCTAGATTAGGTTTTTGACAATTTTCACCAATTTGGATATAACTTTTGCAATACATAATGAAACAAGATGGAACTAAAGGGATATTTAAGGGGATTTACCCCTATAACACTTCAATAGGTTTTTTCAAGAAAAAAATCACGTTAAGGCATGCCAAAATCCAATATAGCAGCCTACAACATTAAAGAACTCAAAAATTACAGGGTAAAACTGAGATATTCATTAATTGTGCTCAGTTACAATGCTCAACCGACCCTTGGTCATGGAGAGTGCCTTCTTAAACAACTCCCAAGCATCCCTCAATAGTTATAACCACCTTTTAAACTTGTCTCAACAAACTAACACCTAATTACTCATAAAATGCACAAAAAGTTATTTTAACAATGTCGATAATATTAGCAACTTTGTCAAAAATTGTTCCTAGACTCAACCCAAGACCACTATGACTCAAAAATGATAGAAATAGGTTCAATAAATCTATAATACCTTTACATATCATTAAACATCACATTTGACACATTGATACATTTGCAACATAGTGACAATTTTGACAATATTGATCATCATGACCCCCACTAGGACTCAATACACCATCTAATGGTCTTAATGACTATGGTCTTCTAAGACATTATTCATAACAAAAATTAAAAACCTTGATCTATTACTAAATTGGCCTCATGGTGGTCATCTTGTGCTAGGTGCTCCTAGACGACGTGGATGGTGAATTGATGGTTGACTAACTAAGAATCTTAAGGAATCAATCGAGAAGCTCATAAAAAATTTTAACCAGATATCTTGGATAAAGTACCAAGTTCTCATGAAAAATGTTTGCCTAATATTTTTCTTAGTTTATTTTTGGTGTCAAATATGACCAAATTTGACCATTTGATGATTATTGTTGCAAGAAAACACTAAAAACAAGAAGACATTGTGGCTATTTATGTGATTAATAATAAGATTATGTCCTAGCCTCCTCAAAGATCAAATTCCACTAGTCTTATCACAAAATAAGATACACCAAACACTGCCTATGCCTAAGGTAAATGGCCAATGGCAGCAAACCCAGATGCACACTTGGAATTTTCTTTGAATCAAATGCTCAACATCTTAAAGAGTGCATATAAATCTTGTCTTTGTGAGAGAGGATAGGTAAAGGAATCCATGATTAGAAGGATGACCCATCACCCTCTCCCTGAAAATCTATGTATAGCTTATGCAAAGTTGGGGATTTTTGTCTCATCTCAAGGGGGGCATATAGTGAGTAACTTTAGGATGCAATCTACATCCCTTGCATTATGAAAGATACCAAAAAAACTCAATCAAAAGGGTGGGCCTCTAAAATAGGTTTTCTATTCATTGTTCAGGAGATTTATGCATAGGGACATCAATAGCAATCCACAAAAGGGTTCAACCCTATGTGGTTCTTAGTCAACCCCCAAATTGATACTACCAGCTTGCACCCACAAGTTAGGCTCTAGTTTTCACCTTTACCGTTTATATAGTGGGTTGAAGGAAAAACACTTTGAGTTGTTCCCATTGGAGTGATCACATCTCCAAAGGAAATATCTCTACAAAAAGAAAAATAAGATATCATGATTTCTCTTACACCCAAGGTCCATGAAGTCAAGGGGAGAGGATACTTTCACTACACCTTAGGGCTCTAAACACAAGGTGTGCAAGTGCACAAGACACAACAAACAAGTGTTGTTTTTAATGCACCAAGTCCAAATGTGAGCTAATCCAAGAAAGCACAAACACTCAACTAGATACCCCTACAAAGCACAATTTAGCAGTTTTAAAAAATAACCCCTTTAGATCTTGCAAAATTTGAAAATGCCTAATACTCAATCAACAATGTTACAAATAAGGGACAAGAGTCCCATTAGGTGTACCAAAATGTATATATTGAATTTTAAACCCTATTTGTAAACCCTAAAGATCCAACCACTAATCCTAGATGTACAAACTAATCTAGCACAACATCAATAGAGAACTACCATGCATGCAAAAAACCATGAAATAACAAAGATTATACCATTCACATACAAAGTAGGCTTGTCGCCATTGTTCTCCTATCCTCCATGACCTTGTATTTGATGTTGTTGCTCTCAAATTTATGTTGCACTTGCACAAAATCTCAAGTAAGAATGAATGTTGTTGTGATGATGTATAGATATGATTGCAAAGATAATGCGATGATGCTCCAAGTATTCCATCCTATGAAAAATTAGAGGAGGAAACCACTTTTATAGAGAGCATCCAAGAAAATCAAGGACTAAGATTAAGAGGTAAAAAGAATGACCAAGATCACATAGGTGAAAGAGTCTCAATAGAATTGAAGGGTAGGTAAAGATGAAGATAGGAGATTAAGAGGTGCAAAGGTAAATGATAAGGTTGAATAGGATTAAGAGGTTAAATTAAAATTAAGAGCTAGGATTAAGGAGTAGGTATTTAGGGAGACGTGTTGTCATGTAGATAAGAAGAAAAGGGTAAATGAATTAATTAAATAAATAAAAGTATTTATTTAATCAATAGAGGAAAGTCTGCATAAATTAAATAAATAAAATTTCTTTAATTTGGGAAAGAGGGAATGAGATTAAATAAATAATAAATATCTATTTAAATTACAAAGAAGAGGCTTAGTGAATTAATTAATTAAATAAAAATATTTATTTAATTAATAGAGAAAAGGGCTACATAAATAAATAAATAAAATATTTAATTAATTAATAGAGGAAAGAACAAAATAAATTAAATTTATATAAAATATCTATTTAATTTGAGAAAGAAGGATGGGATTAAATAAATATTAAATATTTATTTAAATCGAAAAGAAGAGGGTTAGTAAATTAATTAATTAATTAATTAAAAATATTTATTTAATTAAAGGACAATTTTATGTGTCTACACTCACAATAATTTAAAAGATGCGACCAAATATTTAAAAACTAAGGCTTTATCTTCAAATTTGTGTAAATTGTAAATCCCTATAAAAGTTCACCCTCATAATTCTCAAAAAATATATGAAAATCTACAATATATTTCTATAAAAATATGAAAAAATAAGGGTTGAAGAGGGAGAGAGTAACAAAAGGCATGCGAGAAATGGCTACAAAAAATATAGATCAATTTAAAGAATTCAAATGTAAATATCAAACCCTTGAATTTATAAATAGTGTAACCCTAGTTAGAGAAATAAATAAACAATTAATCAATAAAATCATTATTTAAACCATATTGATTCTTGTTGCACCATGAAAGTTGTTGTGCTCATGAATAGATGGAATATGGTACTCACGTGAACAACATAGCGTTATGTGAATTTGAGACTGATCAAAATGCCTAATGATGGATATTTATAGGTTTCCCAAAAGGATGATCAATGGTGGACATTTAATAAGAGGTGTATGGATTAGATCAAATTGGTTGAGTGGTTAAGAGATGGAGAGTGGAAAATAAAAGATATTTTTTAATTTAAAATTGCTTTTTTCAAAGATATTTATGAGATGACTGGTGAGGAATAACAAAAATTAATAATTCTTTTATTCATTTTTGTTTCTTATGTGGAGGATTTTAATAAATTAAATAAAATAAATCATGTGGAAATAGGGACTAAGACTATGGAAATGGATTAGGAATTAGGGAAAAATGGGTTAGGATTTAGGGGAATTGGGAGATTAGGATAAATAATGTAATCAGGTTTTAGAAAAGAAAAATAGGAAATGTCACTAAATATTGGAATATTTTCACAAGTAAATATGAGGTAAATGAAAATGGGTAGAAAGGTTCTCCTGTATATCAAGTAATACATCATCATATATATAAGATGGGCATTGGATAGAGAGTGGTGTGAAAGGAAAAGGGTTACAATCATTGAATAAAACATTGTCATATTAGGTAAAATTAGAAAAGATGAAAAAGGTTGTAATGATAAGATGGTTGAGGGGGGTGGGAGAAGCTTAGTTCTAAGGAACCTAAACATGTGGAAAAACTAAAAAAGGGTCTCTTCTAAATCAAGTAATACATCATCATATATCTAAAAGCAATCCATTGGAACTAGAGAGTGGTGCGAAAGGACAAGGGGCACAATCATTGAATAAAGCATTGCCATATTGGGTGAAATTAGAAAATATGCAAAGGGTTATTAATGATAGGATGGTTGAGAGGGGTGAGAGAAGATAAGTTTTAAGGAACCTAAAAAGGTGGAAAAACTAAGAATTTTCCAAAAGGGGTATGTAGAAATAAGGAAGTAAACACCTAGGAAGTCCATCTATAAGAAAGATACCTATTTAAGGGTAAGTTGAAATAAATTTGAAAATAAATAAGATGTGTAGGTAACATCAAGCTGGGTAATGCACTATAAAAGAAATTGTTTAAAATTTTGAGATAAGCTTATATGCTAAAGAGTTTTCTCCTATCTTGGAGCATTGTTGCATAAGATAAACCACGTCCATTGCCTAAGAAACATTACCAATGCTTTGGTTTTAAAAAATTAAACTTCTTGAAGAAAGAACATTAGTAGAGTGTCACTAATGTTGACTTTTTATAATACAAAAAAAATGGAAGAAGTCCTGTAGACTATTGTAGAAAAAGTTGAGATCTCGTAGATTTTAGAAATAAATAATCCTTTGTAATTGTTGAGACATAATAGTTACAATAGTGTCATGTGGCCATATAAACCTCAATGTTGTAAGATAGGAGGGCAATTATCTATAGATTCTCATTGTAAATACATAATTTTAATTTGAATCCTCTATTTGCAAAAAAATAATATAAATCTATATTTGGGACAAGGGAAAAGGTTGGGACTACTTGATAACTCGATCAAGCCTTTTTGTTTTTGTTTTTGTTTTTGTGTGTATCATGGAGTACTCTATGCTAGGAAGATAAAGATACTTTTATATAATACTACTAAAAGCTAATAAGTATTTACAATGTGTGAGAATATGTTTATGTTGAGAAGAGAAAAGAGAATCACTAGAAAATAGCTTCATTTTTTTTTCTAAATCTATAATGTAGCTTATTTGATTATTTATTGATCACTCTATAGTTTAGGAAAAAGACACAAATATAACAAATATTGACCTAGAAACATGACCTATTATGCCTTGAAAGTGTCAAGGACATTCTCTAATGCCACATGAAATAATATTAATTGGTACAAGAGAAAAAATATATGGATAGTTGATTAGGATAAACTACTTTGTGAGGAACCTCCAAATTCCTACAATAAGAACAAATATTACATTATAATTCTTAACTACTAACTTCCTCCTATTTATAGGCATAATTAGGAAATATTTACATCACAATCCCAATGAGAATTACCTAACTTATAATAAAGATTACTATAAACTAATAAACAACTAATTTAGGGGTGTTATGAACCATAGTTGGTCATAAGATATTTGTTCATATATCTTATGGGTTAAGGGCATAGTACGTTATCCAAACCCAAAGATGGCCAACTTGTATAAAACACCCTAAATAAGAGTTTGTGACCATAGTGATAAAAAGTTAATTTCTAGTGGCAAAACTTTTGATATTTGCACAATCATAAACATGCCTCATTACTCAATATAGGTTTCTCAAATGAAATCTTCATTCACCTCTTCTCACTTCAAGCTAAATCATGTTTCATCATCCACCAAAGTTGGTCTTACATTTCTTCTATTCAATTAATGGAACTTTAACCAGCCTAATCCAATCATGTCCTCTAATTAATTTTGCCTCTTTCCTTGGTCTGAAATTCCTCTTATAGTATTGACTCATCCCTATCCATGGTCTCTCATGTCCATTGTATATTCCATCTCTACATCTACTCTTTGAAACATGGTTTTTTGAGTCATTCTTCTCCTTCCACTTATTCATCTATCCAGCTAGAAGCCTCCATTGTAACAACCCCACTTCCACCTCTAATACCATATAATGACAATATTGATTATGAGTCATCCTTCTCACTCATATTGTCTCTTCACCTTGTTCAATCAATTACACCACATTCATGTCCTCTAAAGGACATATTTTTTCTACTTCTTATTCTTTAGAGTCAACCACCACCACCTTCATATTCTCCATTATGGGGATTCCTTCCATTGTGTTATATTACTACTTCAATATTAGTTTCCTCATGTTTTCACTTAATTTTTATTTTTCCCTTAATTTACAAACATTCATCCTATATTTTAAGCTACTTAACACAATCATGGATTTTTCACCTTTTTTTAACCTAGTAGTTATTCTAGTAGGATACAAACCAACTCTCTCTCTCTCTCTCTCTCTCACACACACACACACACACACACACACACACACACACACACACACACACAAACTCACAAACTAGATTTCAATTCAAATAGACACACTCTAGATAATAAAAACCTTTACTAGAAGATATACTCTCTAAAAACTCTCTATGCATTATCCTCTCAATGGAGGAAATAAACTCTTTGTTACACCTTCTAACCAATACTTTGGTGTTAGAGGATATTCACACACTCACCTGTACGATGAACTATTTCTAATGCCATTTGATGAATTCAAGGAAGCCTTGTCGTTACATCCAATAGAAAAAGCACTTACAACTTATTAAATACTCAACAAGAATTCCATATATCAATATAAAATGTTATTCTCAAAATTTGTGAGCACACAATCAATCTATTGCAACAGCCAAAATTTAAAATATGAATTCAAAATTTATTCATCATTGACTACATGACACTATATTATGGGAATATTTTGATATATTTTTTATATATTCTAGCATCCTAAAATTACACCCCTCGCAATTTTTGATTACATTTGGGTCTTCGCTTTAGTCTTTGCACCCCTCGACCTGATTGGAGAGATCAAGCATTTAAGATCAATTGAACATTTTCAGTCTTCCTTCAAGCCTTGGAGCAACAATAGAGTCAATATTTCAAGCATTGAAGAGGAGATCATCATTCTAATTCATGATCATAATTCCATGTGGAGGCAAGCAAAACTTCACAAGGAGGTATAAGCATTTCACTTTTAGTCAATTCAACATCCCCTCAAAGAGGAGGATTTCTACTTTCAGTCATTTCAGTCGCATTATTTCAACCACTTGCTTAATTCCAAAATTGAGGTTTGACCTAAAGGCAAACCCATATTCCCAACACCCTTTTGTGTGCAGGAAGCAGGTGTGTAGTTGTACCTCTCAAACTAAGCTTTATTTGCAGAGACAGAAGAACCCTTTTTGACATGTGAAAAGTTCAGAAGACCAAGAGGGTGGGCGTCCTAGTCCTCTAATGCCCACCAAAATACCCTAGAGAAATAAACCAAAATCTACTAACAAAAAGAGATAATTTTTTTTTTTTTAAGATAACCATTAGAACTACACTATTACTAGTATTTATTAATGCAACGTTACTACCATTATTCATCAATGCATCGTTAACTATATACATGAATACATAAATCAGCAAGAACATAACCATAGAATCATATTTTGCAAGCGGAATAACCATTTAACCATTAACATAACTATATAAACTCATACAATGCAAATCCATTCCCTAGGGTATCTCAATGTCACTACTTGACAAAATCTTAACACATCACATAGTCATCTTAGAACATCATATTATATTATCCATCTATTCATTTACTTTCCATACAACTATGATAAATCCTTAAAACATATGCATAACTTAGTCACATAACATACTCTTTAGATTCTTTTAGAAACTACCAAATCAAATACTCCTAATATCCATTCTTTCATTCATCATAAAAGCAACATAGATAATATAACCATTCTCTTTAAAAAGACTAGAATATCCTTTAAGTTTTACTACAAATATCTAAGACAAGAAGCTCAATCTCCTAAGAAACATAATCCATCACACCTAAATGATTTCCATTACTTAAACAAAGTCTATAACAACAACTACTAATCTTTCATCTTAAATTTTTCCTTAAGGTCATACATACAATTCCATATTACAATTTCACACAATACAAACATACAAATATTATCTCTTTCTTTCACATCAAACTATACTAGTCTAACATTACATAAACGAGTATCCAATACACCAATGAATATACAATGATATCTTCTCCTAAACTACTACATCATATTCCCTTTCAATTATATCAACAAATACATGAAGATACATAACTTAGGGCATATAATCTCAAATCATCATGATAAAATGTTTTCTAGTCCAAGTACATAGAAATCAGCTCCAAAGAATATCCACATAATTAAGAATCCAAGAATCCAATCCATGTACGCTAACATCCAAGAAGAAGAATATCCCAATGGAAGAAGGCATCAGTCCACCCGACCATGTGGAACCAAATAGGAACCACCCCCCATGCTAGGAGATGACATGGGGTTTCAACACTCACTCAAGACCTAGGTTGACACCTAACAACCATGGGACTCAACATAGCGCATAATGAACTCAACACAACAATAATCACATGACAACACAAGGTTGAAATCAACAATAAACTCTTCCAGAGGCATACGCTAAATAATGGAATATGGACATGGTCACATGTAGGAAAGGAGTGTCATCACATGATGTCCTCATGTAGAAGGAAATATGGCCATCCTTACTAGTCAAGCTCCTACGTGCTAGCCTCACAAAGAAGGTAGGTATGCACCCATAGTAGACATGTATGCTACCCTCACAAAGAAGAGCAATCCATACTCCTAATAGACATACAAGCTACCCTCACAAAAGAAGGGTGAAAACAATCCCTTAACAAACATGTGGAGCCATCTCAACCTATGTGAGTACAAGGGAGATTAGCTTGCCATCTCATATGGCCCAAACCAAATAGAATTATTTTATTAGGTGAAACCCAAAGCCAATAAATTATTAGATGTTATCATTGAATTACAAAAAGGAAAACTCACAATGTGCCCTAGCAGTCTAGGTGCCAAGCAACCTAACTCACGTGACCCCCTATCATCACAAGGAAGCCCACTCCCCCTAATAATATGCCAAGCCATAGGGTAACACATAACAAATAACATGAATCTCAACATGGAAAGCATCCAAAATTCATTACAAAACTGATACAATCGAATCACAAAGATAGTCATCAACATACAACCAAGAGACACTTAGCAAGGATTAAGTCATAATCTCATAATGCCAGAATACAACAGTAAAGAGATTCTCAAGAATCTCAAATACACATAAATAGGGGCAATACATGAATCCAATAACATAAAATGATCCTCCACAATGATGTACAACATAACCTCTCGTTGGAGCTACAATTAACCATCCTCAACAATAAGGAATCACTCAACTTGCTGGAGCAACATATAAAAAACCTCAATGGACAAGAACAAAACCACTTGTCAGAGCCCAAATGAATTCACACACATCACAAATGAATGGAATGATGCCCCAAAACCATCAAACATAATAAAACAAACCTCTGGAATGAAAACCCAACAGAGAAATCAGTTGAGGGACTCAAAAACCAACCCAGAAATCTGCTAGCACTAATTTGGCATTATTGAAGCCTAGAGTAGTACTATTCCAACAAGGGACCAACTCACAAAAAATGTGATACAAAGATACTCAAATTTGCCCAGATTTGGGCACGAGCCTTACAATGGCATAAATATGACCTAGAAGTTATTAAAAGCCAATAAGAAACCAAAACAAAGCCTTGTCAAGGCAAACAATACAACACATCTAAGAATTCCAACTTATACCGATAATAACTTGCACATAAAAGATTATAGACATAGCCACTCCAAATCTAATCAAATCAAATGGACACAAGACAAGGTATGAAACAACAAATAAACCTCACAAAACCAATCGTTACCACAATACATTCACAACCAACTTATAATCAACATATCAACATACACAAATGCCCTTTTCTAGCAATACAACACACAGATTCATAAAATCATACATAAATCTATTTCCAAAAATATTACTCCCAATTACTAATAATAGAATAATCATTCATTCTCAAATCTCCCTAAACAATCTTTTAGCAGTCACAAAGAAAACATCTCTTTTCAAAAATCAAAATGCAAGAATGGAAAAAGATCTCCAACTTGGAAGTAGAGTGATGGTATTGCAATCGTAGAAGAGAAAAAATCTAAACCAACAAGCTTTCCAAAAATTAACCCAACCAAGCAATTCTCACTCCAAACAATTCTAAAATCCACCGGTCGCAGAAAGATATCCAGAAGCAACCCCACAAAAATTCTCACAAAGCCAATAAATAGAATCTCATTCAAAACTACAGAAGAATATCCGCCAATCAAAATATTCCAATAAAATATGTTCTATACCAACCCCCTTCCAAAAATCGAGGTAAGAACAATATTATTTACTTACCCTCAAATCTCAACCAATAAAATAATAGGGTAGGTATAAACATAATATTTAATTACTCAATTAGTAACAAGAGAATGTAATAATAATAATATAATAATCAATAATAATAATAAATTAAAACCCAATAAAATAATTCAAAGGCGATATAAATAAATGCTCCAATTAAATCTAAAACCACAAATAATATAAATAAATAAACAAACAATTAAATAATATTATCCTCGCAATCACAACTCCCAAGAGGGCCAATCATAACAAGGGGTAGGTACATAAATAATAACAAATAAATAACACAACAATGCAAATAAATAAATAATCAAAACAATAAATAAATAATAATCCAATAAATCAAAAACTCAAATAATAAATCAAAACCAATATAAATAAATAATAAAAGACCAATAAATAGATGAGTAAAAAATAAATAAATAGATAAACAATAAACAAATAATTAAATGTACAGATACATATAAAATAATCAAATAAATAAATAAAGAGATGGATGTACTGATAAGCATAAATACTCAATTAATATAATTCCACCAATTCAATTATTTATTAATTATAAACTCCCTAAAATTAATTATTATTAATTAATTATAAACTCCCTAAAAATAAATGTGTATAAATATATTGTATTCGTACTAACCATTATTTAATAATTTACACCAATGTCTATAAGCAATAATTTGATTAATTAATTTTCATAATTCCAAATAAATAATAAAATATAAATCCATAAAATAAACATTAATGAATAATAATAATTGCACATTAATATTAAATATTAATGTAAACCTTTGATTTAATTTAATATTGATAAACTATATAAACTGATTGATTATTAATTAATAAATAATCACAAACTCACAAGGCAGCCTAACATAAGGTTGAACAACATACCACATGATGCAGACCAACGACTCAAGCCAAGACACTAATTGACAAGGGTATTGACTTAAGCCTAGAGTATGAGAGGGAAACACATGCCATCTCCAACAACTTGCCATTGGGATAAAGACACGCTCAGACTTGTGAGACCATGTGGAATCGATGTCTAGTACCTGAAATCCTGCATCCAACACTAAACGCAATACAACACAGATACATCATAAATGATCAGGTATGTGATAGAGAATGTTAGAGTTATCTTTTATTAGCTAATAATTATTTATTTAATTATTAGTCTATTATACTCCATGCTTAAGCTAAACTTAGGAATCTTATAATTCTTTAGGGCTTCGAGTATGCTTTTATAAGGATTCTCTCTTTTTATTTTCATAACAACTGTAATTATTGAATTGCATTCTTGTTGCACAATCAATATGACTCCTCTTTTCTGGATCTCTGAATTCTAGCCTCCATAGTTTTTTTTCTTCTCTCCTTCTATGACAGGTTTGCATGCAGGTGATCTTTGGGAGCTATAGAGTTGATTTTTCCTTAACTCCAATATGCATTATATACTTGGGATCTTTCACATCTTGTGCCTTACTGTACATGCACTACTTATAAAGTGCCATGGGGGGGGTTGATGTTTTTCTTTTGTTTTCCATCTACTTTTGTCACGTGAGTGTTCCTTACATGACATTAGCCTCATGATGTATGTCAAGTGAGTGTTCCTTCTACGACACTATACTTTCTCTACACCTTCGATGTTCCTAGTTCTTCGTCATACAATTCTTGTTGACCATTCTTTTTAGTGTACCTGTCCCTCTCCCTTTTCAACATTATGGGGAGGTTTGTCCTATTGGTTCTAATGTTTCCTTGGTTCGATTGATTAGCTCTTTAGGCTTTGGTGTTTCATGCCATCTGTATCTTTGAGTTCAGTTGTTTACCTTTGTTTGCCATCTGATTCGAGTAGTGTCATTTGAGGGCACTCATGAAGATTACCGTCTTCTCTACCTGGTCATGTTCTATTTCAATGGAGGTTCTTCAGATCAGCAATTACTCTTCGACAGTGTTTGCAGCTATTTCTTGCTTCAGTGGCATTATTCATTCTCTTCTTTTTGTTCCTATCTTCTGGAAAACTCTTGTTTGTAGGCTTCTTAGTCCTTCACTTGAGCTTTCATCTCTTATTGGAGAGGAGTTTTATTCCCACAGGGTTTTCTCCTTTTTCTCCACTTTACGGAGATTTTATTGTACTTGGGTACCTCATCAGGCCTAGTTGTCGGGACCCATTGTTGCTTTCCTACATTTTTTACATGCTTTTTTTAGTCCTTAGTTGTTTTTTAGATACTCCCTAAGTTCATCTTAAGGGGGGGTGTTAGAGTAATCTTTTATTAGCTAATAATTATTTATTTAATTATTAGTCTATTATACTCCATGCTTAAGCTAAACTTAGGAATCTTATAATTCTTTAGGGTTTTCACCTTTAGGGTTTCGAGTATCTTTTTATAAAGATTATCTCTTTGTATTTTCATAACAACTGTAATTATTGAAGTGCATTCTTGTTGCACAATCAATATGACTCCTCTTTTCTAGATCTCTGAATTCTGGCCTCCATATCTTTTTTGCTTCTCTCCTTCTGTGATAGGTTTGCATGCAGGTGATCTTTGGGAGCTGAAGAGTTGATTTTTCCTCAACTCCAATAGAGAATCACAACGTCATATCATTCTCGCATTGAGTGGTATGACATCGTCTCTAATCACGAAGACACTAGAAGACAATCACAAACACTATAGCATCAACTCATTCATCATAATCATAGAGTAGGGTTAGCATAATCATAATGTCATCAAAATCCCATAAGAAATATGATCCATCATAAATAATGATCAAATATAGATCCATCATCATATCCAATACAATCATGAAATAGGGTTAGTACATAACATGATACCATCAAATCATTATAAAGTAGACTAACCTAGATCAATATATTCCTTTGATGTACAAAAAGACAAGATGAATTAGGGAGGGGCACTACATCCTCCCCCCCTTGGGCTCAACTTACTCCTGGAAGTTGTCAAGGGTTAAGTTGAAAGCATACACACATCAACCCAAAATGTCTTGATTCAAATATTTCCTAGCCCAAAGTAAGATAATGACAACGAGAGTTTCCTTACTATGCTTCAATTATTCAAGTGAATGCATTACATAAGAGATAAAACAGGCTACAAAACTCTTACTATTTACAATAAGCATGCTAACTCCTTAAAATATCTTCAAGAGAACTTTATTTAACCACATTTTGCAAGACTAAAACTATAATTCCTATATCCGAGTTAGCATCTATAAGCAAAAACCACAATAAATCACACCATTCAAGCATGCCAAAACTCCTTTAACATCTAGTTACACACAATTAAGAAGATAAATATGCATTTTACACAATATTTTACTCATAGGCGCATTCTTTTATTATTTAAGAAGTCACATGTCATACACCTATATGAGGAAAATTTGAATAAACTTCCTTCCAAACCGAATAAGATCAATAGAATCTCACAATTACCAGAAATCTAGATCCTATAGTTTCAAGGAAAACAAGATTCGCAGTATTCAAACTATTGAGTCTCTACCACACTTCCACTATGCTACTCTGATATAAACATTCACACATCTTTCATCCAATCAAATTATTAAAGGAACTCTAATCCATTAATTATGCATGATATATATACACATAAGCAGTCATTGAAGGTATGAAGTCAATAGTTATTTCGCTTTAAACTATTTCATATATTACAAACTTCTCAAATCCAAATGCATTTCTATCTAACATTCTATAAAATCCTAAAAGTTACTAGTACATTTCATCTTATTAACATATTTAATTTATTCAACTGATACTAACATTATCTGATTGTTCCTTAAGTCTAGTGCACTTCTCTATGGTGTCCTCCCTTGCACACACTATCAGAGGTTCGAAATGAACATGTCAGAAACAACACTTATCTCATGACGAGGGCCCATAATACTTCAACATTCAGAATGACCACTATGGACAACAAAAGAAAGAAATTCAAAGGAAAGATCATTAAATCCAACTTAAAATCATGAAAAGAAAGAAATTTTGCCGACAAAATCAATCAAGAAATAAAGTGTGACAAGTGCCACAACAAGAACAAAATAAATGAAAGAAGAAATTAGTGATCAATCCTAAAATAAAGAAATCCAAAAATCAAATTAACTCCAATGATACTTCACACAATTCACAAAATAACCAACTCATCCAAATCTACATCACGAGGTGACCAATATCGGTCACACCCAAGGGTACAACACCATGAATGTGCTAGAGAGTGTGTTCCAAACATTTAAAACCATAAGTTTATTTATCTATATTCATTTTAATGTAATACAATCCTTTATGATATTCTAGACAAGTATCCTTCATGAAAGATAACACATGCAAGGGGGAAATAAGGTGATCTCATACATTCACAAGGAATACAATCATACATGATTAATGTTCAAGATATCCTATCTATAAATTGATCATATTTACCAAGTTCTAATAGAAACAAATGTTAGAACTTCAATTAATCACTTGATGATATACTATAGTATACACCATTTCAAGATCAATGCTCAATAAATAGCATGCAGATGATCAGAATGTTCTATATGATGCCATTGAACAATTTAATCAATCATATATTCACAAAAGTAAATTACTCATAACAAACAAATCTCATTATTCTAGGCAAAATTTAATATCATATTTCAATCACTCCCACTCCAACCACCTATGATGATTTACCAATGTACCCTTAGCTAATCAATTGTCTATATTAAGCATAAAACTAGATATCATAGCCTTACATACAACTTACTTTATCTCCATTTTCATTTAATGTCACACAAATTCAATTACATGCTTGCATTATTCTATTCAAACTCATATCCTATCATCGCATAACTATAATCATTCATAGACTAAGTATTTTCAACAATTCAAGGAAATTATCATTTAGAGTCACAATACAACTTCATACAATTTATTATCAATCCATCCTAATAGAATTCGTTAAGAAAACACTTTCTCAAAATTCAAATAAGGTAAGGATATAGCATCTTTTCTTAATCTATCCATTTGATCAAGCAAAATATTTCATCAAAACCGCACAACTCCTACTCAAGCTGATTTTTATCTTGCCAAACCAAATAAAGACACAAGGCTAAGATTTCATTTTCCTATTCATGCAGTGCACCAATCTTTACTTCATTCAACACACATATTATAACATGATCTTTTAACCTATTAGTTTGTAAAAACTTTATACATTATTTATGAAAAGATATTCCATCTCACTAATTCTTCTTCAAACAAAAATATTGAATGCAATGCATAAATTTTGATCTTCGATGCAAATTTATTCCATCCAAACTTCTCTTTTAATGTATTCAAAATCATATTTTCCATTGAGTATTCAATGCTTCTACTTAGTGTTAAGAAGCTCTTTAGTTCTATAAATCTTTTATCCAAATAGAGAAAAGAGGGAGAAAGCATTGTCAAACAATCAATATATATAACCAAAATTGTACATAGACAATTTGAATTTTCCTAGACATGCCATATGTATCATACCATGCAGCTATTTACATCATTTTCTAAGATATGCAAATTCAACCTACCATGAGGTCTCCTAACATTACATTTGCAGTTAGAAATCTCAAGTCCTTATTGAAAGATATGATTTTCTCAAACAATCTTTTCTTAAATCCAGATTCACACACATATATAAACACCCGATAGTTCTATTTGGTACCCACACAACACCAACTAACTCTTTATATTTTATGAAGAAGGGTAAGGGAAGGAGAAGGACATTATTAAGCTACTATTTTCTATCTACTGATGCAACTCATGCAAATTCTTCTTGTGTCAACTTGAATTTCATCATTAGAATACTGCCTGCAACATGTTAGTTTCACAAAATACAAAGGAAATACTACATGAAATCCAAATTCAACCAATGAAATTACATGAAATTAATATCAAAATAAAAACATTATTTTTACCTTCATGGTTTAAGTCTCATTGTGTCCTAACTCCAATGTTCCTGGTTGCAGATGACGTGCTCTCAGACAAGCACTGGTAGCTTCCAAGATGACATATGAAGAATGGACTGATAACTGATAGTTAACTGATACTATGATATGCAATGCTAAATGATTATGCTATTTGAAAAATGCTAAATTATTATGCTAATTTCTTCAAGATTAAAACTCATGGATGCATAGGTTTTCACAAATGGTTAACTTGAAAACTAACTTGAAGACTAACTCTTTCTCAACTCAAACTCCTGATTTTATAGACTTTGAGAGGATAAGATGATGTGGAATGGAACAATGGTCATGATTAGATCTGCTGATTTGGATGTCTGTGAGAAAAGGTGAAGGTTGAGAGAAAGGAGGGAGGAGAAGATAAGTGTCACTCATCTCACCTTGACTTGGTTGCTGACTAAGAGAATCTAGGGATGGTTAGAGAAGATTTAAGCATGAGAGGACAAGTGGAATCAAGTCCTTCCTAAGATATAGGGATGTTGGAGAGAATATAGAAGAAGGTTAAGAAATATGTGTAGGTACACAATATTTCATTTATTTTGGAGATAAGTGGCTAATAAATGTTTTATTTATTTTGATTTTGTTGAATTAATTTAGCCACATGATTGATGAGTTGGCAAAGGAAAGATGAAGTGGAGATGGAAGAATGAGTTGGAAAATGAAATTAAATAATTTTAAGAAATCATTTAATAATTGAGACTATATGATAGAGGAATAACCATTAAATAATTAGATATTTAATTGATTGAAGGAATAATTAAATATTAGATATTTAATTAATTGAAGGAATAATTACATATTAGATATTTAATTAATTGATTAGAGGAAAAGGATAATTGAATTAATTAATTAATATTTCAATTAAATTAATTAATAGAAGGACATGAAATTAAATAAATTAATCTTTTCAAATTAACTATTTAATAGAAGAATAATTATTAAATAAATATTAAATATTTATTTAATCGCTCAACCATTTTTATGTGTATACATTTTGCCCCTCTTTGAAATGATGTCGAGACAACATTGTTTCAAAGATTAAATCAAGTCTTGATAGTGTACCTGATGGAGATAAAAATCCTGATTGTGTGCCCCCTCGGGAGATTGATTGTGAAATTGTTGAAAATTTTGGATAAGTGAATGATCTCACGATAATTGAAAGGGTCCATCAATTAAATTCATTTGTGAAATATAAATAAAATTGCCTCATTTTAATAGCATTAATTACCCTTCCAAATGGTAAATATAAAATTAACCAAAGGTAATTTTAATTTCATTTGCATCCTTGTCAGCTTTTGAAGAAAATTATCGTTGGTGAGGTGGCGAAATGGTGATTTCGTTCAAGAACCATCAATTTGAGCATGTTCGACAATATCAGCGACCTCCTGACTATGGGTATCCGATATGTACCTTATCCCAAGTTGTT
Organism: Cryptomeria japonica; assembly: GCF_030272615.1. Lineage (NCBI taxonomy): Eukaryota > Viridiplantae > Streptophyta > Pinopsida > Cupressales > Cupressaceae > Cryptomeria > Cryptomeria japonica. The sequence continues at coordinate 498,403,397 of NC_081411.1, read as the reverse complement.
TTCCAACTTGTCATACGATTTTCCATGTTTTTTGGCACGTGTGAGGCTATTTTGAATTTTTTTCGATTTTCGGCATTGTGTTTTAATGCTTTCATTTTGTTTGTTAGCGCTTTTGCATTTAATGTTAGCGCTTTTGTGATTTTTAGTGCACATGTTCATTATGTTAGCGCCTTTATGATGTATGTTAGCGCATATGTTGTATCAGTGCTTTTGCTTTGAGTGTTTGCGCATATAAATAATAGGGTAGCACTTATGATTGTTTCACGCTTTTGTTGCAAGGTTTAGTGCTTTTTGCGGAAAAGGTTCATGCATATGTTTGATTTAGCACCCGTGTTCAATAAAATAGTGCTTTTGTTAAAAAGATCAGTGCTTATGCTTCAGATGAATTTGTTTGATGTTGTTCATGTTAAAATTCACTTTGATGATTAGATTTAGGCATTGTGATGCGCAATTGTGATTGATAGGTACTTGATTGATGTCTTGATTGATAGAAATTTGATAATGTTGATTGATAGGATAAACGATTGCTTGATTGGATAGATTGATAGATTAGCTCTAAGAAACTGATGCAGTTTTTGATGAAGAGCATAACAGAGTTTGATTGAACTCAGTGATTGATAGAAAACCATGATCGATAGGTTTAGATTGATTTGATAGCCTGATTTGCTTCATTTGAAAAGATGTACCAATTGTTGATGTGATAGATTAGCGATCTCTTTGATAGATAGATAAATGATTGATAATTGATCAAATTCTCTTGGTAAACAGGAGAAACTCGATGTTCTCCAGTGTCAAGAGAAATTCCCGGCTATGCGCCACTTAGTGCCAGAGCTTACACAGGCCAAGGTGAGACATATAGATGCCTGTGGATTACACCACTTGTTATACATGCCTGATATTACCCATAATAGGGATTGTTGATTGTTTTAGCAAAGAGATGGCATAGCGAGCATAACACTTTCCACCTGCCCACTAGTGACATTAGTGTGACGCTTGAGGATCTCTACAGGATTCTCCACATCCCTGTGACTAGTGAGTTAGTCCAGTATGATTTTTAGGATCATGGAGGGATAGAGGCTTATAGAACTGTGTTCGGTGATGAGAGAATTTCTAGAGGGAAGATCCGATGGGAGGATATGATTATGTATTATGAGACTCTCCCCGTGATTCTTGTAGATTTGATTGGGGAATTCATCTATCTAGATAGGAAATCTCGAGGTTTTGTTGTTGGTTGGGGTGAGATTCTTCAGAGCATGATGCAGCATCAAACTTGATATGCATGGGGTGTTTGTATGCTCGCTCATTTGTATCATGATCTTCATCAGGTTGTTTTCGATGAGAGTGCTAGTGTATCGACAGGATGCACACTAGAGTTTACTTTAGTGGCGAATATTTGCCAATGGTGAATTTTTCACGTCGGCCATGTCAAAAATGGTGAATATTTTGTACCGTTTGGGGGTGGCCATGTCGCCAGAACATTATCAATTTCCATCATATTCACGGCCCGATCGCCATATGTTTTATGCAAATAAATGTTTCTATGCGATGATTTCGTCAATACAATATATGGTGGACACACAGTAAATTTAATTGTTTCACCTACACTCTCTGAGGTTTCCTTAATAGATGACCTTAATTCACCTATAGGCATGTGAAGATTTGTTAGCCAGGGGGACCCAATTCGCCTGACATCTTGTCGACGCGTGTCTCCATTCACCCCAATTTTTGCCAACTATATTGTATTCGACTATTATTTGGACGACCTATAATCACCTCAAAAATTACATAAGTCATCTTTGGATGACCTATAATCACCTCAAAAATTACATAAGTCATCTTTGGATGACCTATAATCACCTCAAAAATTACATAAGTCATCTTTGGATGACCTATAATCACCTCAAAAATTACATAAGTCATGTTATAGTTACGCGGGATTCGCCAAATATTTGTATACCATATAAAATTCCCGTGAAATTCGCTATATAAGGATTGGTATAAATACATGCAAAGATCAGATCTATCTCAATATCTCAACACAATCTGGTGGGTTCTAGGCTCTGAATTCTGATCAATAGCGAAGTTTCAGACCAAGGAAAATCATTGTTGTTGAGTCGTTGACTGTATTGGTGACTGCTAGTGACCTAAAGCCTAAAGGTGAGTGATCATATTTTTGAAGTGGTATATTATACATTATAGCCTATTATTGCTTCTTCAGCAAATTGATATTTTTTTGGCAGCCTTTATTTCGTTGGAGATGTCAAACAGGAAGAGGGGTAGGAAACCTGCAAGTGGGGAAGGCCAGGAGAGGCCAACAAAAAGTAGAACGTTGTCTTCGTACTTTGGCATTGGATGTGAAAATCAGGAAGGTACATCATCACAAGTACAAGTACAAAATTTGCCACCTACACTGCATGTTGAAGATGGCGACGAACCTGATATCTCAGATCAGGATGATCTTGAAGAAGATTATCTGGTAGATACCCAAGTTAGCCGGAATGATATAATCGACTTGGGTGATAATGCCATTGATGATAATGCACGGAAAGGGAAAAGAATAGCCATATCAAAAAAGGGTGAACCACAATTAAAAAAGGATCGGGAGTGGGATATGTCAGTGAGGAATTTTCAAATTAATTGGGCATCAAAGTATCCATTCATTGAACCAGTCGAGAATCCAATTGAAGACGAGCCTCCAATAGAATGCAGGTGTAAGATTTGCACTTGGAAACATAACAAGGAAATTAGGTTGCAGCTAAAATTTGACACCATAGAAAAGCATATGGGTAAAGTTTATAAAAAACAAATGATAGATGGGGTTGAAAAATCAGTGATAAGATGGAAAACAAAGGATGAATGTAAGCATGTGAGGAATGTCGAAGAGTATTATTTTCATGAGAAATTACAGACGAAGCCTGCTGAAGTTAAAGGTTCTGTTGAAGTTGTTTTTGGAAAATCAATGCAAATAGAACAACTGGGAAAAGTTGTTCAGTTAAGCGTTGTTTTTCATATTTTGAGCAGAGGGCGTGCTATGACAGATTTCCCATCAATTAGTGGTTTATTACACTTTTTGAAAGTTCCTAACTATCCTAATAGACACTGGTTAGTAAACAGTGGATGGGAATGAGCAAGTTGTCTTGCTGAGGTTGAAAAAGAAGATGTATAGGAAAAAATAAGAGAGTCAAACTTCATTGCATTTTCTTTAGATGAAGTTACCATAGTAGACAATACTTCATGGGTATGCATGCATGTATATATTGTAGAGAATCATACCCGCCAACCTCATCTACTATCTGTTGCTAAAATGAAGGAGAGTGAGACAGCGGAAAATTTATTTCAACTAGTAAAGAGAATTTTAATTGAATATGGAGGTATGGATGACATGACGGTAGCCAAAAAATTGGTTTATGTTGGAGCAGATGGAGCTTCAGTAATGCAAGGTCACAGGAACAGACTTTGTACAAAGATTGAAACTTTATTTGCACTGTACATTACTGCAATTCACTGCATGGCTCACAGAATGAATCTAGCTTTTGGAATTGTGAGCAAGTTTGCTTTGGTTAAAATAATTGAAATTTTAATCAGAGAGCTCTACTCACACTTCTGTCGAAGTCCCAAGTGATTTATAGAATTTCAAAACTTTGTTGATGGATTAACTGATGGGAACAAGCTTCTCAAGGATAATGATACCAGATGGATCTCTTTGGATGGTCCAGCGCATCGAGTGTTTTCAGAATATCCATCCTTGATTGGACTATTTCACACAACTCGCGATGAATCAGATCAACCGAAATTTCTAGAACTTCTTGGCAAGTTAAGTAATTTAGAGATACTCTTAACTTTAGTAGCTCTTCTGCCCATGCTAGAGGAAATGAGGAATATTATGAAGGCTGCCCAAAAAAGAGCTCTGTATATTGCAAAATATGCTACGCTGCATAAGATGACATGCCTGACCCTCGACAATCTCTATCGAAATCAACCAACACTATCTGATGAAAAATTTGTTAAGTGGCAGACACTCACAGATTTGAACAATCCTGATAACTTTTTACAAATTAGTGTAGACGGGGAGGTATGTGCCAATGTATGGGGAGTTGAGATACCAATGCACTTCTATGCCATGGCCGACCCTGAGGAACCAGGAAAGTGCCCCAGGAAGAAACTAGTAAGAGTTACAAAGGAAGATTTCGACAAGATTGTTGAGACTGTAACTACTTCTGTGAAGAAAATTGCATATGATCTTTCCTCACAAATTAGAAGCAGATTCCCTCCTGACAACCTACTTGAAGCCATGTCTATTCTGTTTCCTCATTATTGGAGCCTCAATAGTGCATCTGATTATCGAAGTAAGCTATTGACTTTGGTAAAACAATTTTGCATTTCCAGAGAATTTAATGGAGTAACTATAAATGGAATATTAGACGAAACTCATCTTCAAGAGCAATCAGCTCATTTTGCGTACACTATGAAAGAACAATATGCCAAAATGGATAACCCCCGCGAAGAGGGATCAGTAACAAGGGTTTGGAAATATATAGCTGAGAACAAAACCTTGCATGATTCAATGCCAGAATATGTGAAGCTTGTTGAGTTATGTCTTACCATGATATTGGGTTCGGATGAGAGAGTTTTCAGTGCTTTGGGGTTCCTAAAATCAAAGCTAAGAAACAAACTAGACAAAAATTTGGAAAATTGCTTGAGGCTCTATACCTAGGTATGATGTCCACACTTTTCCTTACGATAGGGCACTGCAAATCTGGAGGTCCAAATGTGAAAGAAGAGGTTTGGGCAATACTTCAAACCAAAGTGCCAGTGGGACTACTGGAGCTACTGGTAGCATTGAGATGTAGTTCGGCGAAGATATGCAGACTCAGACTCAGAGTGAAGAAACCACAGACGGGAATCAAGAAAGCACTAAATTTGATGAGGATGAATGGCAACTGTAATAGTAAGAGATTGTTATTTATTAATCTTATTACTGTATCTCATCATTCATATTACAAAAGCATATTACTTTTTGCAATTAGAATTTAATATTGATTTGTAATTATATTTTTCAACTTTCTATTTCCAGATTTAAAATAGCATAATAAAAAAAAACCATAATGTGTTTATTGATACAGAGATGTTTATTGTTTATTTATACATGTTTGAGTCTCAAATCTATGTGATACATTTCAGAACCATATGATACAATTCATTCAATAGTAATACACATGTCGAGAACTTAGATTTTCATTAATTCTTTCAAAATATAGTCATATGATACAATTCATTCAATAGTAATACACCAAATTCCAATCTGTGTGATTCTCCATACCAATTGCAAAAGTGAATACAAAGTTTCAGAACCCTTTGCAAATGACCTTGAATTCCCTTTTATAAAAACAAGAGAGCAACAACAACTCCTGTGTGATTCTCCAATGTCCATGCAAAAGTGAATACAAAGTTTCAGAAGTAGAACCCTTTGCAAAATTGCAAATGACCCTGAATTCCCTTTTATAGAAACAAGGGAGAAACAACAGCTTCAGGTCGAATTGCAAGTTTGCAACATGTGAACACTGAACATCAAAATCACAAACTCAGCACATATTTATATGGCCATCACAGGCCGTATTAGCAATTTAACATCTGCTACATGTTTGATGTCTCCTGTTAAAAAAATAGAGTTAAAAATTAAATATTAATTCACGCCATGACAAATTAAACATAGATAATAGCAGTGCCTAAAACCTACTAATCAGAAATAGAAAAATGCATAAATATTAAAGCAAGGGAGAATTTGAGAATACAAATTTACTGGCTGAAGTTTTGCACTGTGCATCATAGATTCATAGGCTGGATTAGCAAAATAGCAATAGCGAGTGTTGTTTTTTTCCTATTCATAAAATAGATTTATAGGCTGGATTAGCAAAATAGCATTAGCCAGTACATCATAGATTCATAGGCTGGATTAGCAAAATAGCAAACAGAAAAAACATAAAACCCTGAAATTAAGAATAAAAGAAGAAAATTGTGCAATACATACTATGATTCTTAAGAATTTTGTGCCAGTTTTTGTAGGGTGCTCCACTCTTCATCTGATGGAAGGTCAATATTTTGTAAACTATGGAAAGTCAACTCCAACTTTGTCAACATTCCATATTTATAAGATTTACTTGACATCACTGTTTCATCCAATACCGTATTTAGAGTTGTAAATGGTTGGATGAATTCCAGAAAGCTTTTGGGAGTTGTGTCCTTTGGAAGCAAGTCTAAATCAGACTTCATTTTTATCTCCATGATTTTTTTGTAAGCTTCTTCTCCAATGAATTTATTTGATGTGTCAACAGGCTTAGGCAAACCAGGTTTAATCAAATTATTTTTCATTTCTTGCAACTTCACTATCTTTTTTCCACAACCGTCCATAACTTCTGATGTTTCCCTTAGCTTCTGGCATTTTTGAATGATAGATGATGTCTTAACTATGGCATCAATGCAGCTCTTAATTCCCTTGGATGCCAAGTAGTTGTCACTGGAACTGTAGACTACTTTCAAAATCTTTTTTGCCATTTCCTCTTTTGAATAAACATGTGTGCTCTTCTCATAATGCCCTTTGATTTTTATAAAAATTTGTCTCATACTTTCAATCAATTGAAACCATTCACACAACTTCTCACTACTCTGCATTATTCGCCGCCAAATGTTTTCTTGTATATACTTCATTGTATTTTTCATATTGTCTTTCAATCTATCCTCCAAAGTTTTTATTTTATCATTTGCATTGTGCAGGTCTTATTTCATTTGTGCACATTTTTTTCTTTCTTCCTCTACTTCCTCTTGCAAATGTTTTTCTTTTTCCTTCCCATGATCCAATAGGTCCTGTATCTTTCTCATTTCTGCGGCAGTAGACTCATAACTTTTGTATAATTTTTGAAAACTGGCTTTTTCCTCAACAATTTTTTTACTGCTTTTAGCCAATTTTTTAGTCAGGTCCTTCAATTCTGCATCCTTCTTCTCCTGCTCTACAATTTCTACTGCAGAGCCCAAATTTTTAATCCTTTTCTGTAAATCATTGCACTTGCTATCTGTTGCTTTCCTCCTTGATTTTTTCGTTTTCCAAGTCTGCCTGTAACTTTTCTATTTGTTTCTCCAGTTTATTTTTTTCTCTCTCCACCTTTAGCAGTGAAGTGTAGACCACTTCGTTAGTCCTTTTTGACACACTAATTTTGTCCACATTATGTACTTTGGAAAAATCCATTTGGAGGGTGCTAACTTGAAATTGAGAGGGATCTATCTCACTATGTGGTGGATTTTTATCTTTAGATGTGTCCGGGGGCATAACAACCATGAACTCCATCATATCTTTCTGTGGGTCATATGTTGGAAATACCTTGTTCCTTGCAGGTTGTTCGTTTACAACTTTAGACACGAAATTCCTATGAAATGCTTTCTTTTTTTTTTCATTTGCTTTTGTTGTGTGTTCATATTTTTCATAGTAATCACGAAATTGAAAATCTGGGCTTGCTGAAGCAATTGAATGTTTGAAAGGTGACATAGGAATACCATAGGCTCCAGTTCCACTTATTCCTGTGGTTTTAACTAATGCTTGATGAGGATTACCAACAACAATTCTTGATGCTATCCCACTCCCACTGACACTTTCATGTGTAGTTTTCATAGTCTTTTGAGGTGTGTGATCTGAAGCTGCAAATGATTGATTTGTAGTGTCAGTGGCACTTGATATAGGATTCTCAATAGTATGAGATTGAGTATCTACCTCTAGTGGCCTCTTGCGAGAGATTTTTTGTTGTTGCCTATGTCCAACACCAAGACAACTAGTATCAGTAGTAGTACCCATGCCAACCCCACCAATCACAGCGGCACTTGACTGAACATTAATAGTAATACTATCCCCAGATTCCCCACCAGTGGCAGTGGCACTTGGTTCACCACCAATGGGAATACCATGATGTGGTGGTGGTTGTGGATTTGAACCTGAAACAAATGTAGGTGGACCCTAAGGGTAATGAGTAGTACCTATCCCTAATGAATCTGAAGAATCAAGTCCAATGACTGGTTTATAAGGACCTTTTGATTTTGACAGTGATGGAAGTTGTACCTGAAGTGGATACCAAATGCTCTCTCCTCTGGGACCTAGACCACCACCTTCAAAACCCATTTTTTCCACAAGGTTTTTCCCCTTTTCTATATTTTTCTTTCATGGGCTCACTGACTCCACCTAATATTTTAGGGACTATAGTAGTTGTTGGAGGGGGCTCAATGGCAACCTCATGCTCATCATCATCACCTTCAGTCCCGCCGTGCTCCATATCCCACAATTTGCTAAACTCTGCATCCTCGTCGATACTCTCAAATTCTGCACTTGTCTTTGGTTCATCGAGATTCCTCCTCATAGTCCAAAAATCATTTATTTTGGTTTGAGTGAAATAATTCTCTTTACATTCATGCAGAATTGATTTGGGAATAGTTTTTTAAGATGGATTAGCAGATTTTAGGTAGAAATTGTAGGACCTCCTATTTTGGATGCCCTGGCCCTCCTCTATTGTCCTCTTTGTGTGCATTTGCAATGCCATAATTTGTGATGAAATTTCTTTTGTTGAAATGTTATTGTCAGCTGCAATTTTCTTCATCTCTTTTTTAACCTCATCCCAGGAGTCCTTGTTTCTAAGCTTTTCTAGCAATGGCTTACTTTCATGTTGACATAACGCTAAAGAGTTCCCATTTTTCTTAAGCCTTGCTTGAACTACACCGATTGGATCATACTGCTAGAGACCCTCATCACCAAAGTTAAAAATTGTCAAGAAATCATGTGCCACAATGAATGCTTTTCTCTCAAATGTGAACCCTCCACATGAGAAAGGAAAGGAAGGAAATATGCTCTTCTTTTTCTGACCATGGAAGTGTCTATCTGTGCTCTCCAACTTCCGTACATACTCTAATGCAAATACCCTCTCTGTCACATGTATTGGAAGTCTGTATGGTTTTACTGCCGATCCATAAAACCTTAACATAGTGAATTCTTCCATGAAGAACCAGTCAGCCAATTCTATTTGACTTCCGAGTTGAATGCAATCTCTACAAGACACAGGCAACCTAGGCATTGGAGTTCTTGTAATTTCATTATACATTGGTGCCAAAAAGAAGTCTACAAAATGGTTGTAGTTCTTTCTGTTATCATGCATCCTTATCTTTGGGGTCCAATCATATATTGGACACTCTGTTCTCTTCCCATTCTTCTCATCAATCTTATAGCTCACAATTTGAAGCTTGTTGGTCTCAAATATTGCACGATACTTGGATAGAAGGAGATAGCACAAGTAGGATGAGAACCTAAATGTCTTACAGGAACCTTTTTTGATCATTAGTAACTGTTTTTGCATGGATTTTACAATGTGCTCAATAAAATTATATCTTACTGGCTAACCTGCACAATGGATATTATAAATCAATTCAAGAAGGCTTGCACCCACTTCCCTATCATTTTCCAATCCCAGGCAAAATGACAGCAAGGAAACAGTATCCCCAACCCATGGAACAAAAATTTTAGAATCATAAGGAGGCTTATGATTCTGATCCAACACAATACCAGTACCAATCTTTATTAGAGCTTTGATAAATGAATCTCTGCGACTTGGATCGAGACTCTCATAATTCTCTGCCAGCTTTCCTAGGTCAATTTGGACGTTTGAATTTTGGGCTTCAAATCCTAGGTTCAACAAACGAGCAAATTCTCCCTTGTTTAGGGATAGAATTTCCTCTTTTGTATTTTTATTGACAATTGCTTTTTTACCTTCATCATAATTTTTGGCGCAGACCATGACAAAATCAGGGCAAGGGAATACTTCAGGTAACACCATGCTTCCCAATCCAACATCCCATGATGCGATTTTATTTGTTTTTTGTTGTAACATTGGGTTGAAAATAGTAAATTTTGCCCTGGATGCATCTGCCACCTTACTAGACAATGTATATCTAATATCTATAATATTGTAGTCACATAAATCTGTCCACTTAATTAAATGAATACTTAGTATTTATTTGATTATTTAACCATCAATTAATAATTAATTAAATTAATATTTAATTAATTCATCTTAACCCTCTTCTCCTATTAATTAAATAAATTATTCAATTTATTTGATTTAATTCACTTAACCAAATTCATACCATTAATTAAATAAATAAATCATATTTGTTTAATTAAATCCCACCTCTCACATTTAAATAAATTAATATTTATTTAAATCCCCCAAAATCCCACCTCTCACATTTAAATAAATAAATCATTTATTTAAATCACCTTTATCCTCCACCCACTTGTATTTTCCTACAAAAGCAAGTTGCACAATTATTTTAAATAAATAATTTATTTAAATCACCTTTATCCTCCACCCACTTGTATTTTCCTGCAAAGACAAGTTGCACAACTATTTTAAATAAATTATTTATTTAAAATCCTATTTATCCTCACCCACTTGAAACCTTTAATGGTTTCCCTTAAAGTATTCAAACTTGATGGCTTTAAAGTCTTCAAACTTGATGGCTTCCTTCTATAGTCTTCTTAAGACTTTAATGGTTTTCCTTAAAGTCTTCAAGCCTTTAATGGTTCCCCTCAAAGTCTTCAAGCATTTTAATGCTTTATCTTCCTTTTTCTCATTTAAATAAATTAATATTTATTTGAATATTTATCCAAATACAACTTGCACACATTTATTGAAATAAATGAATTTTTATTTTAATAAAATCCTATTTTCCCTCACCCACCAAATCCACTTGCAAAATCTAATCCCCTTCTAGATTCTTCTAACCCCTTCCTAATTAACTTAATCCATCCCCTAATTATTGTCACATTCCTAAGCAAAATGGAGTCACTTCTCAAAGCCTAAAAGTCTTTGATAACCATTAAAGGCTTTCAACCTTCAACCACTAAATGTCTCAAAGTCTTGGATAACCTTTGAAAGCTTCCAACCTTCAACCACTAAATGGCTCAAAGTCTTTGATAACCATTGAAGGCTTTCAACCTTCAACCACTTAATCCCCAAAGTCTCCAATAACCATTAATGGTTACCTCAAACCCTCCCACATGGTTAAAACATTTGTTTTGACTCAACCTCTACCCAACCCAAGGGTCTCATCAAGCCTTTAATGCTTTGACCATGATTATCTCTTAATCATTTGCACAAAGGTTTATCCTTGCATTAACTCCTAATCCAGTGGGTAATCCTAATTTAGGCTTGACCCTTACCTTCTAGATAACCATGAGGTCTCCTCAGGCATTTAATGCCTCCAACCTCTTCTCTCAACCCAATCTTATGTTGACACTTGTCACCATTTCATTGGTGCAAATTGTGCACATGGATCCCCAACTTTCAAGCTTGACCCTTGATTAAACCTTTCAATCCTGGCCATCCATTGCTCCATTTTTCCTATAAATAGAGCCCATTCCTTCATAATCCAGATCCTGAAAACTTGTATGCATTTAGGCTATAGGCATTTTTAGAGAGTATTTAGCATAAGCAATCTAACATCTTGTCTTTTTGGTTAAAATACATCATTTTAGCATTAGTATTAGCTTTTTATTTCACATTTAGAGCTATACTACAATCTCAATCCTCCATAAGCATCCATAGTGCAAAAAAAAGCTGCTGAGAGCTACACTATTTTGGAACTTGGAGAGGAGAGGAACAAGGGAGAAGGAGCTAATCTCATGCTAAGAGATAGTTGGAGATGTCTCATTGTCTTTACTTCTTTAGTTAGATTCATTAGCATGTTTTTAGTGTCTCTCTTGGAATGCCTTCATATGTTTTAGTTTTTGATTGACTAACGCTAATGCTTTGTGTGTTTTGTGTTGTTTGATCTTAAACTAACTATTTTGTGCCATTTAGGAGGGCATCATTTGGTGAACCCGACGTGAATCGAACACGCAACCTTTTGATACTTGTTTTTGAAAATTAACAATTTTGCTTGTTGAAACTACCACACAGGTCGCGCTTCGGCACTTTTGAACGCGTTCTAGCGCTATTGCAACATTTTCTTTTAGCGCTATTGTCAATATAATAGCGCTAATGAAAAAGTTTTAGCACTACTGATTCCTTTCTAGCGCTTTTGTCACAGTTCTAGTGCTATTGAAACCGTTATAGCGCTTTTGACCTTTCGGATTTTCCTATTTTTTTAGCGCTACTGTGTAAAATAGCGCTTCTGCGACCGCAGACTAGCGCTATTGTATCAATTAGCGCTTTTGTATAAAAAGCAGAATAGCGCTATTGTGACAGAGGGTTGTCCAATTCGCTTTGTAACCCAAAATCAGCATTTAGGCTTGTGTAAGCCCACACTAACATTTGACCATTGACCAGGTGCAGGTTCTAATCTTTTTGTGTGCAGGAGTAGTTAGTAGATGCCATAAAATCTTTCATTTTACTTTCTTTAAAAAGTTGGTTAAAAAGAATTCATTTTCCCTTCTTGCACAAGTTAAAATCAACCTCACATCTTACTTTGGAGTGCATAAAATGAACCTAAAACTTGTTTGTGGTGCTTAAAAAGAACATTCATCTTTCTTTTATTGCAAAGTAAAAAGAACAACAACTTCAAATTTTGCTTTCATTGCAAGTTAGGGATACATTTTGTTTTGGTGCTTAAAATCAACAAAACAAATTTTCTTTCTTGCATCAAACTTAAAAATTTACAATCCACACTTCAAAATTTTGGTGCAAATAAAATACACAATCCACTTGTTTTGATTTTTGCAAACAAATTTTCCTTCAAAGCAAAACATGTTTTTTTCATTAAGTTGACCAGGATTTCCAAATTCTAGATTACAAAACACATTGCCTTTGAAGTTAAAAAGAACACCATGGTTGTTGGAGTAACATCTCCAAATAGTTAGATCACATTTGCAAAATGCTGGATTAAAAAGAACAAGTGAATTTGGTGTTTGGCACGCTTGTGCACAAAAGTCAGTCGAGTGGACCTACTTCTAACACACACTATCCTCTCCCTTGGCTCTCGTGGTCCTAGGTGCAAGAGAAAAGTGTTAGTAACGCTCACATTTTATCTTTTTAAGAGAGGCCTGCCAAGGGATCGATACTCTTGGGAACGACCTCGAGCGGTAAATCCTTCGAGCCGCTATAGAAATCAGGTGAGAGCGAAAGCTGTAGCCTTGGGTATAGCTGTTCCTACAGTGTAACTGGCCGAAAGGACAAATGGGCCCCACCACCAGTTACAAGGCTCTTAAGTGAGTCACTGCAGAATGAACTTATGTCCAAAAACATCGAACATGACTAAACACTTTTAAGTAGTAGCCCACCCGTTCTATTGATTGAGGATATTTGAGATATAATTTAGTGCAAGAGCATAGATGGTTTTGCTCCCAAGATACTCACCATACATATTTCCTTGAGTAGAAACATAGCTTTTTGAAAAGTCACTTGTGGCTTGATAAAAGTGGTGACTCCCCCATCATAGGGATCATCTATTTGTTATGCTCGTGCAAGACTTAGTATATCACATCCTTACCTACCAAGGCGGGATTCATAAGGTATGTAGTACCAAAGTCGAAGAAATATCAAGATGTGGGCTAAATTTATCACAACTGGCCATTTGACCATAGGGATAAAGAGTGTTTGAAGTGTGTTCGTTTTACAGACCTAGTGCAAATTGAGCCGCCTTCAGGCTTTGGAAATACACCTTAAAATAAATCTAAAGGAAGGGTCAGAAACAAGTCCAAGGATTGGGTTAATCTAGACCCATACTCATTTGTGCCTTTTTAGGCAACATTCTTGTGTTTGTGTGCTTGCTTTGTTTTCTTGTCAAAGAAAAATCAGAAAATCAATCCCAAAAACATAGTATTCATCCAACATTTCTCAAAAACAACCAAAAACATCAAAAACAAGGTACAAACAACAAAGAATCACATTTTATGACCATTCTTCACATCTTGCGAAAGAAGAAGCATCATCAGAATATTACCTTGAAAAGAAGACCATTAAGCTCAAAGGCTTTGATCAAAAGGAGGAAATTCTTCTATATCAATCGACAAATCTTTGTCTCCCATAGAGTCTTTCTACATCGCATGCGTCTATACCTTCAAGGTAAAACAAATGAGTTTGATTCAGAATCATTGAACAACAGAGCTTTTATGCAATATAGAGCTCTGAGTTATCACCAAAATCAAGGAGGAAAGATTAATCCCAACCTTTTCCCCAACATCTGCATCACCTACAACACAGCTCGAGAAATACCTACAACACCTGAAAGGGAAGAGGTAGAGTTTGTCCCATTTATAACACAGAGTTTTTATTGAAGTTGAAAACATTTTTCATCCATCATCTCACTCATACATCATCACTTCATCATCAATCCATCCCAAAACTCTCAAAACATTAAGAGGTTCTTGTCCCAAGATTCCTTTTTAGATATTGCTTGAAATCAAAAACACATCACATCACTTTTTAGATTGTTTCTACATCTAGGATAAGCTCATCCTAAGAGACACACCTACGTAGGTTAAAACTAGTTCATGAGTGAATCCTCTCATTGCTAGGTAGTCAAAATCTGTAACACATCTCAGATTTCTCTACACCTTATCACATCCAAACTCCTCAAAACAAACAAGCAATTCAAAGAAAGAATTTCGGTTACATCTACCTTAGAGTGCTAGAGATCTACATACAACACAATCCACCAACCATCAATCTTTCATTTCATCGACAGCTCATCATCATCTTCAATCAACTTCAACAAAAACTTGCAAACAAAATGGCTCAAACCCAATCATGGTCAAGGCAACGAGAAATAGAAATTGAGGAAGAAGAAGAAAATCTCAATGAATTTCAAGAAGCACTTGGAGGAAATATGAATTACGAAAACCCAAGTACTCCCACTCCTTCAACAATCGAAAGGGTTCAGCATAACCCTCATTTTAACAGATTATTTGATGAAATACTAAGGAGCAATGCGGATGCTCACTTCTTAAAACTCGCTCAAGAAGGAGCCAAACTCCCCTCGGACTTTGATCTTGCCCAATTAAGACAAGCATCAGAAAGACAAAGTCGCCATGAGGAGGAAAGGCGTAGAGATCCCATCAGATATAACATCCCTCGAGGTAACCCACCACCTCCTCCTCCAAATGAAATGGAGATGTTGCGGCAACAAGTCAAGAATCTCGCCCAACAACTTCATAGTGGTGTCAAGATTAACCAATTCTCACTCAATGACATCTGTCCCTATCCTTTTGATAGGAATCTTTATATGCCACCCTTTCCACGCGGGTTCGAAACACCCAAATTTGAAAAATATAGAGGAAAGGGGGATCCCCGTGATCATGTCCGAGAATTTCATTCCGCTTGTCTTGAAGTGGCTTATGAGGACACATACCTAATGCGCCTTTTTCCCCAAAGCTTGGGAGGAACAACCACATCATGGTTTTCCCGACTACCAGGTGGCATTAGAACATTTGAGGAACTCATCCAGAAGTTCCTATCTCATTACTCTTATAACATTGAATGCGACATCACCATGGCTAATCTGTGCAACACCAAACAAAAACCAGGTGAACGATTCTCAGTATTCCTGCAACGATGGCGCCAAATGTCTAGCAGACGTTCTCTTCAGTTACCTGAACGAGAACTAGTGGAAATTTTCATTTCCAACTTAAACGAAGAAATGGAATTTCACCTGGATGTCAAAGACACAGATTCTTTTAACGATATGATCACCAAAGGTATAAAATGTGAAAGGGCACTCATCAAGAAAGGACTCATCAAAATCTTTAATGAACCAAAAGATGGTCCTCGCCCGCGCTTCAATAGTGATAAACCGAACTTCTGGAACAAGAACAAAAATATCGTCAACGATGGCGTTGTGGATGCTCGGACTGTCCAAAATGCACAACCTGTGGTTCGGTTTGCAGGACAAAATCCTCCACCTCAAAATAACACAAATGTTCCTTCCAATCAAGGTCACATCACGTCTCATGATGAACCAAGACCTCGTCAGTAGAAACAAAAATGCACATACACTCCCTTAGGGGAACCCATTGAAACAGTGTTGCGACAACTCCTCTCTCAAAATTTGGTCACTCTACCTAAGCTATCAAACTATGAGCCTCAGGTCAAACCGGCATGGTGGAGAGATACTGAACACTGTGAGTTCCATCAAGGAAGAGGACACAAGACAAGTAATTGTCACCGATTGAAAGATCTCATTCAGGATCTTATTGACCGAGGAGAAATTGAAATTGAAGGGCATGACCCAAAAACAACCAATAATGATCATTAGATGTTCAAGAATCCACTTCCATCGCAAGATCAAAGGGGTCCTTCCACTTCCAGACGAGGTCCTGATACCACTGATTATACGCAAGCTGCGTATAATTACACTGTCAATCACCTGTATGATGCCAGTGAACAAATTGCAACTATCACCTTCAAAAATCCCACCTCAAATTGCAATGTTGTTACACGTCGTGGCAAGGTCACCATAAAGGCAGCTCCACAAGGCACCACCTCCATCCCAAAGCAGTACAATCTTGTGGAACAATTAGACAAAACCCCTGCACTTATATCCATTTTGGAGCTTTTGGGTCTGTCACCCTCTCATAAAACTATCTTTGATCAAGCACTCCAAGAAGCATCAGTCCCTGCAAACCTAAATACGGACCAATTTCAAGCCATGGTTGGAAATCTAAAGTCATCACCTTGTCTCACTTTTTCTGAAAGTGACAACTCTTCGTTCCAGCAACCTCATAACGCCTCCCTCCACATTGAAGGCTTTGTTAACCAACACAGGATCAAGCGAGTCTTGGTCGATAATGGAGCAGGCCTAAACATTTGCACACTACAGTTGGTCACAGCATTGGGATATGCAATCGAATCAGTGGATCCTCGCAAGAAGATCACCATCAAGGCCTATGATGATGCAAAGCGTTCATCCAAAGGAGCTGTGGTACTACCAATCCGGGTTGGCCCTGTGGTAAAACACATAATTTGTCAGGTTCTGGACCTTCTTCTGCCATATAATCTATTGTTAGGTAGACCTTGGATACATGCCATGCAAGCTGTTCCATCTACCTACCATCAATGTATCAAGTTCCCACATAATGGTGCAGAGGTCACAATCCTGGGCGATGCAAATCCCTTTGCATTTTGCCATAATATCAGCCATCAACCGGAAATTACCGTTCCTAATAATAGAGAAGCCATTTCCTCCACATCATATGTAAGTCCCGCCTCTCTTTCCAGTTCTAACAACCCTATACCCAAGCAAGAAAAGCTTAAGATGAAAGTCGCAGAGGAAGGTCCTGGAGAATACAACTTGAGTCAGCTCTTTTGTGTGGGACAAATGCCCACTTCTCCTAGAACACATGGTAAACCACAGTAGTTACTCCAGCAACCACTAATCATGCCAGCATGTGCCTTGACGCCTTTCGTCCTTGGAAAGAGTCAAGAGGAAGAAACACAAGATGAGGACCTAACGGACTGGATCTATAAAGATCCCATCACCACTGACAAACCGCAAGTTACACTTCCTACGGAACAATATGGCAAAGGCCTCCTCATTATGCAAAGAATGGGATATGATGGTTAGAGTGCTTTGGGATACTGCAAACAAGGATGACATGAACCTCTGCTACCAGAATTCAAGCCCAAAGGTAATACTAGCCTAGGCTTTGAAAAAGAGATCCTTCCTAAACTCAGATTCAAAGGAAAACCTAGCAAACCATTTTGCCCGCCTACTGCAAAGAGGACACCTTTCATAATCAAAGCACCATCAAACACTATCCCCACTGCCCCATCGAGGCTCAC
This sequence comes from Cryptomeria japonica, assembly GCF_030272615.1. NCBI lineage: Eukaryota > Viridiplantae > Streptophyta > Pinopsida > Cupressales > Cupressaceae > Cryptomeria > Cryptomeria japonica. The sequence goes on along the minus strand of NC_081411.1, from coordinate 498,385,593 downwards.
AACCCCACCGCAACCATCTACAATACCAATCATCTCACCAAACAAACCAGTAATCCCATCAATAACACCAATAGCAGCAGCAACTATATCAGAACCCGCAGCAGCATCTATGGCACCAGCCCTTCCAACAGAAGTTACTAAATCAACACTGCCGATACTTCCAGTGACAAATCCTTTAAACCCCATCACGGTTCCTGCAGCACCGATCACTACAAAGATACATAAACCAATCACACCTGCCGTGTTTAACTCCAAAGACATCCCAGTATGGTATAGCAATCGGATGCTGGAGAGTGATTCAGAGACCGACTCACATGAGTGGGAATTTGATTCTGTACAGCTTAACACTTCAGATGAGGAAGACACATCACCACCTCCACCACGCAAAGACATCCCTGTTTACGGAGAAGCACAGATAAAGACCACTTGGGTACGTGAGCTGGAAACATCTTCCATAGACCCTACGTCTCATCCTACGCCTGATTCTGACAGGGAGAGTACCATCAACAACCTTCACCACACTGTCTTAACCCTCACTGATACCTCTAACGAACTTAATCTAATCGATGAAGTAATGCCCATTATCCACCCTGAACTCATCGAATGGAACCAATCAAATCCCCCATGTCTTGACCTCTTCCAGAACAATGAGGCTATCATTGACTTTTTGGAATTAAGGGATAATCTACCAAGCGGGGATCACAAAGCTGGATTCGCCATTCAACTTAATAGCGCAGCATACTTCGGGGCGGATGCCAAACCCTTCAGCTGCAAAAATATAACATTAAAACATGGATCTTCCAGTGAAAACCACACTGTGGCACTGTTTGATCCGACAACAGTAAAAAGAAAGAGCGTATCCAACGGTGAAAACCTCTCTGAGGCACCTGAGGATGAAGGGTTTGACATTCTCCCTGCTAGTACACAACAGGAATGATCAACGATTCTTATCGAGGAAACCAAAGAATACAATGTGGGGACTCCTGAAAACCCTCATATCATACATCTGGCATCTCTTCTCACTCCAGAGGAACAACCTCAATTCATAGAGTTCTTCCAGCAGCGTCAGATCAACTTTGCATGGTCATATGCAGACATGCCTGGGCTTGATCCGGATTTAGTTATGCATCATCTCACAGTAGCAAAAGGAGCCAAACCTGTCAAACAAAAGCTTCATAAAATGCATCCTCAGATTGCCGTGCTAGTCAAAACAGAACTCAAGAAACTCCTGGATGTTGGTTTCATTAGACCAATTGATTATGCAGAATGGATCTCCAACATTGTGCCAGTCGGCAAACCAAAAGGGGGCATCCACATTTGTACAGACTTCAGAGATCTGAATAAAGCATGTCCTAAGGATGACTTCCCCTTACCAAATATCGACATCATAGTGGATTTGATAGCAGGACATGCCATGCTTTCACTCATGGATGGCTTTTCAGGATAAAATCAAATAAAGATCGCACCAGAGGACCAACATAAGACAACCTTCACATGTCCATGGGGCACATACTGCTGGAATGTAATGCCTTTTGGTCTAAAGAATGCAGGAGCGACCTATCAGAGAGCAATGACCACCATCTTCCATGACATGATGCATACTATGATGGAAGATTATGTTGATGACTTACTAGCAAAATCACTCACCAGAAAAGGACATCTCCATATCTTAGATAAAATCTTTGATAGACTGGAACAATACCATGTTCGACTCAACCCAAAGAAATGTGTCTTTGGAGTGACCTCCGGGAAGCTTCCAGGATACATTGTCTCAAGCAAAGGCATTGAGGTCGATCCAGCAAAGGTTAAGGCAATAATGGACATGCCACCTCCAAAGAATATCAGTCAGCTAAGAACACTACAAGGACGGCTTCAATCCATCCGCAGATTCATTGCACAATTGGCTGATAAGTGTCACTCATTCACACACCTGCTACACAAGAACATCCGCTTTCAATGGGATGATAGATGCCAACAAGCATTTCAGGCACTTAAAGACTATCTCATGAATCCACCCTTGTTGATGCGACCAGATCCAAGTAGACCGTTGTTACTCTATATCTCGGCAACAAGTACAGTATTAGGTGTACTACTGGCACAACATAATACAGAAGGAAAAGAGTGTGCTGTATACTACATCTCTCGCACACTGGTTGGCTATGAACTCAATTACACGCCTATTGAGCGAGCTTGCCTAGCAGTAATCTTAGCAGCCACTAAATTGCGACACTATCTGTTGACACACAAGGTACAACTCATCGCAAAGATTGATCCACTCAAGTATTTACTCAACAAAGCAGCATTGACAGGTCGCTTAGCCAAATGGGTGATGATTCTAAGTGAATTTGACATTGAGTATGTGGACCATAAAGCTATCAAAGGTCAGGTTATTGCAGATCAGTTGGCCGATGCACTACTCATAGGCGATCATCCTCTCATTTCCAATTTTCCAGATGAAGAGATATTCATGATCATAGAAGCACAGCCATGGAAACTATATTTTGATGGTTCATACACTAGGCACGGCTCGGGGGCAGGCATTCTATTTATCACACCTCAAGGTGATAGCATCCCGAAGTCTTACAGGCTCACATTTCCATGCACAAACAACATAGCAGAGTATGAGGCCTTGATCACAGGACTCAGGTTAGCCGTACAGTGGAAATTACAAGAACTACAAGTACATGGCGACTCCCAACTAGTCATTCAACAAGCAACAGATGAATATCAAACCAAGGATGATAAACTCATGCCATACAAGCAAATGGTGGACACTCTAAAGACATCATTTACTACTATCACTTTTGAGCAGATACCCAGAGATCAGAATCGAGCTGCTGATGCCATGGCTACCATCGCATCTCTACTAGATCTTCCACAGAATTCAACACGCTACGAGTTCTTGGTAGAACAGCTTTGGATCCCCGCTTATGATATCCCCAAATCTGAAATGATATGTCACCTTGTCGGTTCTGAATCCCCATGGTATGGTGAATTCTACACCTATCTCCATGATCACACCCTTCCTCCCAACCAATCGAATAACCAACGAAAAACCTTCATTCGCCAAACTGCTCGATATACCATTATTGCCGAAACCCTATACCGACGCGGTCTTGATGGTACTCTCCTTCGATGTCTGGAACAAGGTGAGATAACAAAGGCTTTGGAAGAGGTACATGAAGGAATTTGTGGGACTCACTCAAGTGGTCCGTCACTAGCCAAGAAACTCCTGCGCAATGGATATTATTGGCCATCTATGGAAAAGGATTCCTACTACTTTGTCAGAAAATGCAAGAAATGTCAAGTTCATGGCGACCTGATACATGCACCAGCACAGGAACTGCAACCAATCACAACACCATGGCCTTTTTGTCAATGGGGCCTCGACCTTGTGGGTAAGATTCATCCATCTTCATCCAATGGCCATAAATTCATTATTACCGCCACCGAATATTTCACAAAGTGGATCGAAGCTGTTCCACTTACCCAAGTCACCGGCAAGCAGATCGCCTCATTCATCCTCAACTACATCATCTGCCGGTATGGTGTACCCATGTCCATCGTCACAGATAACGGTCTTCCTTTCAAAAATTAGGATGTCCGTGAGCTTTGTGAGAAATTTCATATCCAACATCGCTTTTCCACCCCATATTACCCACAAGGCAATGGTCAGGCTGAAGCATCCAATAAAAATATATTGAGGATCCTAAAGAAAATAGTCAATGATGCCGGTCGTGATTGGCATGTTCAATTGAATCCAGCACTATGGGAATATCGAACAAGCATTCGAACCCCTACAGGCACAACTCCTTATTCGTTGGTCTATGGTGTAGAAGCTATCTTACCTATTGAGGTCGAAATACCATCCTTACGAGTTTCATTGCACAATCTCATCGATGATGAAGCATATAGAGTATCTCGTCTTCAGGACTTAGAATTACTTGATGAGAAGCGACAAGCTACATACAATCACCTCAAAGCCTATCAGCAGCGCATGAGCAAAAGTTACAATCACCGAGTTAGATCTCGTACATTTGAGGTAGGTGATCTTGTTCTTCGAGAAAATCCTCGCAACCAACCAAACAGAGAACATCAAGGCAAGTTTGAATCAAACTGGCTGGGCCCATATGTTGTCACTGCTGTATTCGGGTCCGGGGCATATCAGTTGGCTACATCAGATGGAGAACCGCTTGCAGATCCAATCAATAGCATGCACCTCAAACGGTTTTATACCTAAGGTGTACAGAGCATCAGGATCCCCCGCATATCAAAAAATACCAAAAACATTCAGAAAAATGTCATGAAGAAATACAAAAACATTCAAAAAAAGTAAAGAAAACTCATACATCCAAACGATGAACAACCACTCCGGTGGCACCTTGGGTAAGTGCGATGGTGAAAACCTGGCAAACAGGCGCCATTCGTAAAAGGCAATGGCTCCAGTATCTTTCAGGCTCGTTACGATCACATTCATGCACACACACATCCATCCATCCGAACCATGGCTTGTTATTTGATCTGCAATTAAGAAAGTACTCCATGCGTCTAGCATCCCACCTTTTCATAGTTAGGTCTACAAACTGGGCAATACCCTTACCCTCGTGATGGAAGTGGATTCTACATTTTCTTATATGTCATTACGCTCTTCATTCAGGCAATCATCAGAAAATATCAAAAACATTCAAAAATGACTCTCAAAAATACCCAAAACATTCAAAAATGATTCACAAAATCCAAAAACATTGACAAAACCCATCAAAAATCACACAAAAAAACATGGCAACACCTTGTACATATTCATCTGATCAGATACCAAAACAAATATCGACACAATACTCACAAAATGACCACTTATCAATCAACCAACACAATCGACATCAACAAATCCAAACTGTCTTTAAAACAAGGATGCATCCTTCCTTACCAAAACAAAGACAAGATGACATTTTTTTTGACAAGAAAATTCTGTTAGGCTATCAAATACTTGGTTGATTTGTGAGTACAATCATTTGTTTATCTATATCAGAATCTTTTAGCATTGTTTTGTATCGTTTGCGCATTATTTTCGATGAAGTTCTGGGGCATGTACTAATGGTGTCTACGTGGGAAGTTCACCAAGCTACGTGATCTTATGCCAAATGCAATCATAGATCACTACGGCTTGCTGACTACAGCGTATACCTCGACCATATGAGCATGAACCATTACCAAGGATCCTTATTCTTTATTCTTTATGTATATATATACTGTTTGGTTGCAGGTACAATGCTCATCCTTTGATTCCTCTTCCTCCAAATTGGATAAAGGTTTTTATTTCTTAGTACGGTATGCACTTGTCTCAGGATATGATCAGCCTAAGATCAAGGAGGACGATCCAAGTCATGCATGAACGGAGATAATCCTTGTCATTTCCACAAGCATTACTCGGGTCAACTTGATCCATTATATCAAGTTGCTTGTATTAACTTGCTATATAAAATCCATGAAAGGAATACTCAGGTCATCTTGAATCATTATGTCAAGATGCTTGTATTCTCTTCCAACATTTTAAAGCTCAATGATGAAAATCGAGCACTATGGATCGTCATCTCATCTCATCTGTATATATTGCATTCCGTTGCATTCCACCCATCCATACATTCATAATAGCTGCATATCATGCATACATAGTCATAATAATGCATACTCTATTTTCCTCTTCTTCCATAGGAATGTAATAGGTCCTCCATTTCTTCTATCTAACATTGAACCCCTCCCCCACCCTCCCCATCTTGATAATCACCATCACATACCCTACATCATGTCCCAATCAACCTAATCACGCCACGTTCATCACCATCCATCTCTAAATAGGAGGGATTGTGTTTCCTATCCTAAGTCATCCAATAAGTCAAGAAAGTTACTCTATCTGCATAGGTACATCAACTCACGCACACCTAGACTATCAACAGATACTCTGATCAAGTATCTTCGGGTCTCAATAGGTAATCGATTATGGTAATCCTAGACTACATCAGGCATTTATCATAATGACCTAGTCTCAACGGGGTTGCCATGATTCCCCACAACCATCCATCACACCCACACACTATCAATTGATCAACCAATCAAACACAATCCAACAGACAATTACATCAATTGTCTACATCTTAACGAGTGTTTTGCTTCATATACCTTGACTTCATCAGGCAATTACATCAATTGTCTAAGTCACCTCAGGTCACTTTGATTCACTTACTCAGACTTTATCATGTCCAAGCGACCAACTGACATCAACTGTCATGCTTTGACTTGACCGGGGCAATTAAACCGATTGCACTAGATTGTCCAAACAATTTTGATCAATTGTATAGCATCAATCCAAACCCCACACTACATCTGCTATGTATCTCTTGCATGACCTCAGGGTACTCGTTGGCTTGTTGTTTCTTCATATTCACTCCATTTTCTCCCATTCTTTCATCATTAGTTCTAATTTCTTCTATTCTACCTCCCCTCCGCTTTTCATTCTTTTTCAAGAGATCACCCGATTTTTCAAAAAAAATAAATTCGGCCCATCCCTCGAGGGGGCATACCACCCATTAAATTTACATTTTATGGGGCATTTCTTCACACCTATTTTTCTTTCTTTGAAACGACGCGATAAACTACACCGTCTCAAAGAGGGGCAAATGTAGTCACATAAATCTGTCCACTTAATTAAATGAATACTTAGTATTTATTTGATTATTTAACCATCAATTAATAATTAATTAAATTAATATTTAATTAATTCATCTTAACCCTCTTCTCCTATTAATTAAATAAATTATTCAATTTATTTGATTTAATTCACTTAACCAAATTCATACCATTAATTAAATAAATAAATCATATTTGTTTAATTAAATCCCACCTCTCACATTTAAATAAATTAATATTTATTTAAATCTCCCAAAATCCCACCTCTCACATTTAAATAAATTAATATTTATTTAAATCCCCCAAAATCCCACCTCTCACATTTAAATAAATAAATCATTTATTTAAATCACCTTTATCCTCCACCCACTTGTATTTTCCTACAAAAGCAAGTTGCACAATTATTTTAAATAAATAATTTATTTAAATCACCTTTATCCTCCACCCACTTGTATTTTCCCACAAAGACAAGTTGCACAACTATTTTAAATAAATTATTTATTTAAAATCCTATTTATCCTCACCCACTTGAAACCTTTAATGGTTTCCCTTAAAGTATTCAAACTTGATGGCTTTAAAGTCTTCAAACTTGATGGCTTCCTTCTATAGTCTTCTTAAGACTTTAATGGTTTTCCTTAAAGTCTTCAAGCCTTTAATGGTTCCCCTCAAAGTCTTCAAGCATTTTAATGCTTTATCTTCCTTTTTCTCATCTAAATAAATTAATATTTATTTGAATATTTATCCAAATACAACTTGCACACATTTATTGAAATAAATGAATTTTTATTTTAATAAAATCCTATTTTCCCTCACCTACCAAATCCACTTGCAAAATCTAATCCCCTTCTAGATTCTTCTAACCCCTTCCTAATTAACTTAATCCATCCCCTAATTATTGTCACATTCCTAAGCAAAATGGAGTCACTTCTCAAAGCCTAAAAGTCTTTGATAACCATTAAAGGCTTTCAACCTTCAACCACTAAATGTCTCAAAGTCTTGGATAACCTTTGAAAGCTTCCAACCTTCAACCACTAAATGGCTCAAAATCTTTGATAACCATTGAAGGCTTTCAACCTTCAACCACTTAATCCCCAAAGTCTCCAATAACCATTAATGGTTACCTCAAACCCTCCCACATGGTTAAAACATTTGTTTTGACTCAACCTCTACCCAACCCAAGGGTCTCATCAAGCCTTTAATGCTTTGACCATGATTATCTCTTAATCATTTGCACAAAGGTTTATCCTTGCATTAACTCCTAATCCAGTGGGTAATCCTAATATAGGCTTGACCCTTACCTTCTAGATAACCATGAGGTCTCCTCAGGCATTTAATGCCTCCAACCTCTTCTCTCAACCCAATCTTATGTTGACACTTGTCACCATTTCATTGGTGCAAATTGTGCACATGGATCCCCAACTTTCAAGCTTGACCCTTGATTAAACCTTTCAATCCTAGCCATCCATTGCTCCATTTTTCCTATAAATAGAGCCCATTCCTTCATAATCCAGATCCTGAAAACTTGTATGCATTTAGGCTATAGGCATTTTTAGAGAGTATTTAGCATAAGCAATCTAACATCTTGTCTTTTTGGTTAAAATACATCATTTTAGCATTAGTATTAGCTTTTTATTTCACATTTAGAGCTATACTACAATCTCAATCCTCCATAAGCATCCATAGTGCAAAAAAAAGCTGCTGAGAGCTACACTATTTTGGAACTTGGAGAGGAGAGGAACAAGGGAGAAGGAGCTAATCTCATGCTAAGAGATAGTTGGAGATGTCTCATTGTCTTTACTTCTTTAGTTAGATTCATTAGCATGTTTTTAGTGTCTCTCTTGGAATGCCTTCATATGTTTTAGTTTTTGATTGACTAACGCTAATGCTTTGTGTGTTTTGTGTTGTTTGATCTTAAACTAACTATTTTGTGCCATTTAGGAGGGCATCAGATATGCTTTTCACCATGGATAGCAGGGTCATAAATATCATGGTATTCATCAGTGAAACTTGGTGTTTTAACTAGTTCGGTTAGGTACATTTTGTTTTTCACTTGACTTCTTGTAGAACTACTGCTTCCCGTTTTCGCCGTCACTATTATTGTTAATAATTCAAAATAATGCTAGATAAAAACCTGAAAATGCTAACCCTCAAATTGGACCATGAGATTACCAAAAGAAAAAAAGGCGGGATGTAGGTGTTCTAGATTTTACTCGGAAATTGGAATTTCTATTTCACTAGATTGGCGCAAACAGTCTCTGTTGCAACTTGCATTCCTCAATCTAGTAGTTGTTTTTGAATCTCCCTCAATTTACAAGTTTGTCCAAGAAATGAAAGACGATTATGATTTACGAGTCTCTTATTTTGAAAACTCTAAAAAGTAGAAAAGTAAAACCTAAATGGCAAAATATCAAGAATCATGTTGTAATTTTATTAATTACTATTACTAACTATTCGATGCCGAAGGACAAAACATTCATTACTTCAGTATAAATTTCGAGGACATTAAGAATCATGTTGTAATTTTATTAATTATTATTAATAAGTATTCGATGTCGAAGGACAAAACATTCACTACTTCGGTATAAATTCTGAGGACATTAAATGTAATACGTTCAATTCTGGGTGAAGTTCTCCCAAATGTGTTCACTTCCCACATTCTGGCCGAAATCCACCCTAAGCCATTGATCTTTGCTCATCCAACGGACGAGGGACCAAGGTACCTGTTGTGACTTTATGGGTCTGTTTTTTAAGTCTGTTTAATAATTTTAAACTTTCGTCTGAAAAAGTGCTTTATAGACTTACTTATATTTAATTAAATTTAAAACGTTTCAATTTCGAGCAAAGTTCTCCCAAATGTGTTCACTTCCCACATTCGGGCCGAATTCCACCCTAAGGTCGATGGTACCTATTTTAAGATGTAGTGGGTCCCACGACTTCTACCATTTTTCTGGCACGTCACCATAATCATGTCACTTTTCGGGTTTGATTTTCAGTCTATTTAATCATTTTAAACCTCCGCTCGAAAAAAAGCTTTATAGACTTAATTATATTTAATTACATTTAAAATGTCCAATTCCAGGTGAAGTTCTCCCAAATGTGTTCACTTCCCACATTCGGGCCGAAATCCACCCTAGCCATTGATCTTTGTTCATCCAACAGTCGATGGTACCTGTTTTAAGATATAGTGGGTCCCACGACTTCTATTATTTTTCTGGCACGTCACCATACTCGTGTCACTTTTCCGGTTTGATTTTTAGTCTATTTAATCATTTTAAAATTCTGCCCGAAAAGAGATTTTTAGACTTAATTATATTTAATTAAATTTAAAATGTCCAATTCCGGGCGAAGTTCTCAGAAAGGTGTTCACTTCCCACATTCGGGCCGAAATCCACCCTAGCCATTGATCTTTGTTCATCCAACAATCGATGGTACCTATTTTAAGATGTAGTGGGTCCCACGACTTCTGCCATTTTTCTGGCACGTCACCATACTCGTGTCACTTTTCCAGTTTGATTTTTAGTCTATTTAATCATTTTAAATTTCCACTCAAAAAAGAGATTTTTAGACTTAATTATATCTAATTAAATTTAAAATGTCCAATTCCGGACGAAGTTCTCAGAAAGGTGTTCACTTCCCACATTCGGGCCGAAATTCACCCTAGCCGTTGATCTTTGTTCATCCAATGGTCAATGGTACCGTTGATCTTTGTTCATTAAATATAATGTTAATATTATTTGTAAAAATTTTAAATTCAAAAATAGTAAAAAACATGAAACTTAGTTTCTAGAATAAAACAAATAACTAGAAATAAAAATATAAATTTTGATATGCAATTTGAAAGGTTAAATTTTAATATTAAAAAGAAAACATTCAATATTAAATCTAAAATATTAATTTAACGTTTAAAAAAATTCTTTGAAAATATGTTTACGATATATAATTTTCAAAAATAGTTTAAAAATATATATAAAATTTCAACATAAATTTAGTCTATTAATTTAAAAAAATGTGCAACTACAGTCCTCAACCTGTTAAGGCGAGCAAATTTGGAAAGTACAAATGCCAAGGTGGCGATTAATTGTTGCACAAGGAGTTGTCTGCGGCATGCCACACGAAACGAGGAAGGGGAGGATGGCAGGAAATCTTTTTCCTGATCTCATGGCATTAATGTCTTATCGTGCACATTCATTACCCGACCTATAAGAGTTAAGACGGAGGCAGATTTTTTTACCTTTTGATCTATGTACCACTTTTTGCTTTGAAGCAGCTGCAGAACAAATATGTAGTTCATAGAATAGTACCTTCTGTAAGACATTTTTTGCAGGAAGTGATTTTGAAATTGTAGGTGACAATGGAGGCCAATTTCACACTTCGAACAGACAAGAAGTTGGTGCCCTTTTTGGGCAAAGTATCTGATAAACGAATGCAAGGACTGTTCAGGTTTAAGGAGGAGAAGTTGTGGGCGGCAGCTCGACTGATGCTTGCAGAGGAGTTGGCACATATCAGTCACCGGTATCGAACTAACATGGAGGTTTACTCTCTGATTATGGTGTGGGCCTGTGAATTCGAACCGGAGGTGGAAAAGGTAAAACTCACATTGGTCAAATTGATTGATAGGGAGTTTTTGATTAACCTGGATTCAATCTTGGAGTGGGTGGTGCCGGGAGTTGGCATTCGAATTATGGAAGGGGACGACCAGGAGGAATTGCTTCCTTTTATTCATGGCCCAGAGGATGAAATCAAATACCAGTGTCATGAACGAGCCTGAGTGGGGTGGGAAGCGATGAAACTCTTTGTTAAATTAACGAGGGTGGATGAATTCCTTAATGCTTTGCATGTGGTGGCAAGGATGGAGGTTGGTAGGGCATTAAGAGATAGGGCTGAAGAAGGAAGGGCCATATAGCTACTGGCAAGCTTGGAGGGCAACCTCGACTTCGGGTTCCTAAACTGCATTCCAAAAATGAAAGTGAGACTGAGTGAGCAGCCTATCGGCAATGAACTAGTTTTTTTGTCTGCTTGCTATAAGCTATGGACAAATTTTGTATCTTGAAACGTTTCAATTAATTGAATGAAAAAACCTTGATTGATAAACTTTTGTATCTTGCAACTTTTGAAATTTTGTATTTTGAACGACTATATAGTAATAGTATATATTTATAAAATTATAATCAACCATAATCAATGTACAAATAATTAATGGAACGAATTGAATTTTTTTTTTTATAGCATTACATAAAAAGATCACGGTATTAAATTTATTTCCATTGTTTAACAAATAATTGAAATAACGTAGCTCATATACAAAAGCATTTGAAAGAAATTAATTAATAAAAATGAAATAGAATTATAGAAAGCATTTTTATATCCATAAGACTGTAAGAGGCAAAGTGAAACAAACTAGAATTTGAAAAATTATCATTAATATTTATGCTTTTGAAATTTACAATTTTTTTGTCAGAGACTTGAGTTCCCCAAAAACTTAAAAGCCAAAATGAGTGAGCCACTGGCACTTAGCCTGTTAGGGTTCAAGGACATAGGAAAAAAAAACTACAGGTAGTGGAATTGTTTACAATTTTTCCCTAAGAATCTGGCCCTCCTTCCATGTAGAATTCTTCAAACAACATAAACTGAGAGAATTCTTCAAGCCACATGTAGTTTGGAAAGTCATCCAGGAGGAACCATTTCTGGAGGAAGTCCCTACCAATTCGCGCCCATTTTCTATGACACGTCAGCTGCTCCGCATTCAGGTTTAGGAGAAATGGTTGCTTGGCCACTGACAATGTTTGGTTAGGGAGGAGAAGCTTGGATAAATCACTTGCCCAAGGGATCCCCACCCCTACTTCTACAAGAATGACAAGAGTAATGTCGTCTTTGGGGAAGTCTTCCTTCAAAACCTTCCTCAACAGCATCAGCATATCCACCTTGTCTCCTCCCAAGTCCACAAGAGATGCTAAGAAGCGGGATGTAAGGTCCGTGTTAACATGGTACCTATTTTCGTTCTGCAGAAATTCTCTGCCCAACACCATCCACACAACTTCATTGGTGAACGACCCAACCTCCTTGTAGACTGATTGGAGGGTTGGGTCTCTAACGGAGCCTAGAAAGGCCCTCTGGTCCTCTGCAGAAATGCTTCTCAAGCGGATGGGAGTGTCCATCTTGAGAAAATAGATTAAAAATTAAACAACCTGAGCAGTGAGCCTATAAACCTAAAATACCATGAAATCTGATGATTTATCTACTAAATGGCAAAGGCTAATTGAAGATGAAAGAAGCATAGATCGTATATAAAATGTTGAAGCTCTTGATTGTAATAATTACTTCTTTAACAGTATTAACTGCTATAAATTTTTTTAAATCTTTCATATCTCTGCAAATCTTTCCCATAAATGCATGAGTGTACGAAATTGGAAACAACTATGAACCAGTACCAAACTGGCAAGTATCACATTGGAAGTCGTGGGGACAGAGTGGATTGCCGTAAGTGAAAAGATATATATTAAATGAACAAAATTATCGATCGTGATTCGTGACATTTGATACGTGTCTATTGAATCCAATTCCATTCTGAGCACTTTCTGGTGAGCTATGTTCTCTTCAGAAAATTGGGCCAAAATAAAACTTCAGCCATTGATATACGATCATCGAACGGTTTAAAACCATTGATAGATTTTAGGTATGTGTCACCCTTTATGTGTCAAAGAGGCCACGCTTATTGATACATCGTGTAGAGTCCGGAATCAATGTATTATGTGATGTGATGTATTGATGTGATGTGATGTGCCTTGTCTATTAATAGCAATGAATTTATGAAATCGCCAATGAATTATATATTGTACCATAAATAACAAAATATTCGCCAAAACAAATTAAAATTTTTTCAAGGAGTGGATAAAAATCGCCAATACATTTAAATAATTTTTACTTCATAGTAAAAATTTTCGCTCATACAATTATATATTTGTTCCTTTTAACAATAATTATTTGCCTCCCACAATAAATATTTTCCCCATAGAACAAGGTATTATTCGCCAGAAATTTATGGCATTTTTGCACCCTAGAAAAAAAATCGCCAATACAAAATAATTTTTTCGTCATTAAATTATTTTTTTTCGCCATCGATATGAAAATTTCCCCTCGAAAATAATGTCTGATTCGCCAGGATTTTACACAATTGCCCGGGGGGGGTTTCTTAAAGTTATCCCTGATGCACACTGTTAAAGATCTGGTGTTGGGAGCACATTGCTATTACTCGGCCTATCCATCATAGAGTTCATGGTGAGAGGCATCCATATGTCTATTTGTATGCAAGTATCCTTACTCAGCATAAGCTAGGTAAGATGGAGTATTCACGTTGGGTTCTTGATTCACTAGATAGTGTTATTTGGAGACCTTATATTGATTGTGAACCATGGATGGATGATGCACATACATTACCATTTATTATGCAGAGTAGATATCTCATTGGTCGGACTCCATACATTATTGAGCGACAGTTGATTAGTCGCATTCTGAGACAGTTTGGTATCATTTAGCCCATGCCTACTGGTGTCACGATATATGCACGAGGGTACAGGGATATACGAGATTGGGGAGTGTCTTTGTCTTTTGAGATAGCACGTGTAGAGTTTTTGGCTACCCCTAGGGTGGCTTATGATTTGAGATTGCACATTCTAGATACTAGGGTTACTGTAGATTATGCTCAGTACATGCTTGCACACTTGTTTCCTTGTATTACCGATTCAGCAGACCCTCCTCCCAACTCTAGAGATGAGGATGACGATTCATATGATCCCATTATTAGGAGATGGAGATGGAGACGAGAGCTTAGACATGATCAGGAGGTTGGAGGTGATGGAGATGAGGGAGGAGATGGAGGCGGAGGCAGTAGGAGACCCAGACAGAGAGGAGGTCGATTGAGAGTCCGTGGAGGACCATTTGGACCGATTGGCAGGATTGGGAGACCACTTCCCATGGGTGGGAGAGAGGCAAGATGGATTGGGAGGGATACTAGTAGGGAAAGGATGAGATCAGTGAGAGGGTTACCCTCTACAGGAGGAGGCAAGATTACCAGACTGGATGGGAGTTATGGGAGAGGCATTGATTTGGGTCAGATTCAGCCAGATTCTAGGGTTATTGCTGCTCATGGTAGAGAGGATGAGGATCATGTTCCACTTATTAGACAATGGGTTCTGAGAGCTACTCAAACTGAGATTCTAGTAGGTGGACAGGGAGGTGGAGATGAGGAGATTGGGGGTCATGTCCCTCAACAGGATGTGCCAGAGAAGGAGACCATGGATAGTCTTGGAGCATAGATAGATCAACTTAGAGCACAGGTACAAAAACTCATGACAAAGAGGGACAGGGCTATTAGGAGACAACAGGATACTCAAGGTCTCCTTGATCATATTCAGCAGGTTGGATCGGGCACTCTCTCAACTGATACCGTTAGAGCACTATTTTGGGCTAGGAAGGAGACATCACACTGGCGACGATTATATGAGGATTTAGTCGCAGAGAGCAAGAGAGAAGGTAGCTATCATACCACTATGGGGATGGAGACTAGTAGTGGTGGAGTCATGGGACCTCCTGTAATGCCCCACCAGGAAACCTTGAAGGGATAAAGCTAAAACACAAGAATAGAGTGCAAATATATATATTTTAAATTAAACACAACATAATGATACAAAGAGTTATCATAAGCTCAAATAACACAGTGGAAGACTTAAATAACACCTAAAGAGTTTCCCAATGTGATTACTTAATTCAACACTTAAGTCAACTCATGCTAATTAATCCAATTAAGCTGATTAACTTAATGACAATATAATACTTTAAAGCAAGGATAAATTTGTTTGGTAAGTTAAAATTATAGATAACATGCTAAGGTTCATCCATTACAATATAACCATACATTACGTTCAATCTTTTCATTAAAAAAAATGTCATACATCTAATTTCATTGCATACTTTAATTTCATAATAAACTAACGAATACTTTCCATGCATACTTTAATTGCATTATCAACAACTGAATACATTCCATTATTGAAATCTACATTCTTCATGATCCAAATTACTGCATTTAATAAGATGACTACATACATGCTTTTAAGACTAATATCATCTAATCCACATAGTACATTTAAACCATAATGTCATCCATACATGCTAAATTAAAAAGGAAACAAAAGAACATAAAACACCACATAACACTGAAATGATATCGGAGTTCATCTCTAGTGGGCTACATCTTCGGGTATGCTCAACTGCAAGACCCCTTTAATAAATCATAGGTTGAAGAATACATAAGGTTCACATCATTTACATCCTGCCATCAAGGCATACATAAACCAATAATACATACGGCCACATCGGTCCAATAGATACACGAATGATCCTTGAATAGGAAAGGATCCAACTGAACATGATAAGAAGCAAATACAAAGATCAACTAGAGCATCCACGAAACTAAGTCTTCACAACCCATCATAAGAAACCTATGGTCTAACATGAATATTAGGTTCTCACAAGGGCATAAACAATAGGATGACTCCACAATAATGCTCCTATCAAAGACAACACAACAACACACTAGCAAACATAAGGGACAAGTGTCATCACATAACTTGGTATGGTTACCATGGCAAGTGTCTGTAGGTTTCTGGTCCATCTACTAGGTTACCTAGGCAACCTATCCCGAACCTCCAACCCATCCAAGTCTCATGTGGAACCAACACATCCTTTCGTGAAGACAAGGTTGTTGGTTTTCCATTTCAGGCCTTCTCACTGCATGTCGAGTCTATGCTAGCCCTCATCGCATGCATGAGGCACAATTATCTTACTTAGTGTTTTCATTAATGAACTCTCTAATATGCTATTAGGTTATCACTTATTTAGATGCACTTTCGATGGGTTACCCTGCAACCACTTTGGGTGTGGCCCCCGACTCAAAGCCACTTTCCCATATGACACTAGACCATAATCAGATGAACTCTTACACCAAGGAATACACCAGGGCAAGATTACGGAGTTCAATACGGTAGGAATACCCACTTGGTCAACCAAGTCTTCATACAAGGTGCACTGACTAACGGTACTCTAACTAGAGACCTGACTAGCTATGGTCAATCACATAACACACCCAACACTCGCATAAAGGACATGACCAAATACCAACAATCACCAAAAAACAGTCCAAAACTCGAGATCAAGGACATAAATAGGTACCCAAATCAACATACAACAATATCCAACAAATCAAAATCAAGGACTTGCCATTTCTTAAGCAAATACGAATACAGAAAATTAAACATGCATAGGTATAGATTGGAAAAGACAATCTTCCTCCATATTGTTAACACACAACAATCGATCCAGTTTTCTAATTGATCTAAGTTTGATTGCAATTTGTCTACCTTGCCTAGGTACATGTTGCTTGTGGTTTACTAACTCATTAAAATTAATTATGCATCATAAAATAATATAATCACTTCATCCTGAGTTTTCAAACCAAATTCACATGATATAATTAAATAAACATTAATCAACTAAAATATGATATTTATTCTTCAAAATAAAACATCATTCTCATACTGGTTCGAAAACAATAATCCAATCTCATCTCTTGCGACACAATTACATACTTTCCAAAAATGGAAATATACATTTAAAAAGGAAATTAAAATCGATGATCATTTCCCAAATAAACTGATACTTCCTTGCATACATATATAAAAATACAAATTAAATATTAATATATATATATATATTAATAATTAAAATAAAATTAAAAATAAAATATTAATTAACATATATATATTAATCCACAATTAATAAAATATATACCAATTAATAATTAATCATTAAAAAAAATACTATTTAAAACTTTAAATAAAATATATTAAAAACTTTTTAAATAAACCAAAATTTGAAACTGCGATGCATTTTTTTATTTTTATTTTAAATAAAAAAACAAAAGGCAAATCCATGGGGCCCACCTCCCATCCATGGGAGTGGAGGTTGTGCCCTAGCCGCGAAGGCTGCGGCCATCAGTATGGATGCAAACCCGCAACATCCACACTGTGGATGCAGGACTCTGCGACCACAATGTGGGCATAGGTCTCTGCGGCCACAGTGGGGTCGCAGACCTCTATGGCCACACCGTGGTCGTAGACGTCCAAGGATGTGAGCCATGGGAGGGGGGCGCAGATTGAGCCTCGACTCCTCCGCCCTCCAAAACCCAATCTGCCCAAAAATTTACTTTTTTAAATACATTTTTTTTTTAAACAAACTATTAAAAAGGAACAACCCCAGGAGGGGGGTTTAAGTGTGTTTATGGAGAGGCTTAGTGGTAAAGACCCAACAGTCACTAAGCACTTTATTAAGAATTGGAAGAATGGCAAATTTTTGGTGGGTACCCAGATGATGACCATGGATGAGAAGATTATAGCAGAAGCCACGAGGATGGTGACAAAGGGCATGGAATTCTATAGAGATCATAGTGTCTCTGATAAGGCAGCAGATAAATTTCCTATCACGGATGGCGAGAAGAAGAAAATGGTGAAGGTCGAAAACTCCTATCACTCCCCAAAACATATCTACAGGCCATGGAGGTTCATTTTGTTTGCTACAATTACCTACATAATGATGGATGGGAGATTTACGAGAGATTACGGGCACCATTTTGTGTTGCTCAACCATTTCCGCCATGGTGAAAAGGTAAGCCTGCCATATTATCTTGCATTTTCCATGGACCAACAATCATAGAAATATAGAAAGACCCTAAGGGTGACCATGCTCTTCATCAGGGTCTTAGGGCTCTTGTGTATAAATTGTTGAAAGGGAAATGCATTGATAAACCTATTAGAGGTAAAAATGCAAGGGATGAGGAAACAAAGAGTGAGGATAGTGGTTTTAACTTCGACTTGGAAACCGAAGGCGAGTCGGAGGAGTTAAGCAAAAAGGGAGGAACAAGGGGAAGAGAAAGAGGATAGTGGTGGAGTTTGATATCTTGGAGTCTAGGGATGAGTCCTTTAAAGGAAAATTCATTAAAAGGTAGAAAGGTAAAGGGACCGGAAAGCAAACCCAGAGGAAGAAGAACATCAGTAGGGGAGGTAACAAAGATATTAATCAAATTTTGATTGATTCAGATGAGGTAGAGGAGGATAAAAATGATAATGGGAAGGGTAAGGAGGGGGATGATATTTCGGTGGTGGGTAGCAATGAGGATTTGAATACTCAAGGTCTACAAAAAGAGGACCAAGAGGACAAAAGGGGAAAATCTAGTGATTGTGTTGGGGATAACGAGAGTATTAAGGGATTCTGTGATACTGTCAGCATAATGGTGAAAGACATAGGTAGCCTAAAGAAGGATATGAATGTTATCAAAAAAGCCATGATAGGCGACAAACCTCTGTCTGAAAATGTCAAAGAATTGGCAGTGGCAATCAACAATGTTGAAGCCATTGAAAACATGGTGAGTAAAATTATTGAAACTAAAAAGAAGGTTAAGGAGATGGAAGGAAATAAAGATGCAAAAGGGATGGAAATTGCTATGAATAATCTGGGCAACAGAGTTGACAGGATGGAACTTACAGTGAAGAAGATAGCAGAATAGAACTTCCAAATTCTCAAAGCCTCGGTGGAAAATATGAACATTCTGATTAACAGATTTGATAACATCAAAGATAAAGAGGGAGACAAGGATCAGTTGGATAAAAAAGGTCATGAGAAGAGGACTAGAGCCAACACCAGGAATAAGGATGACATCAAGGGATGAGAGCTGGATGATTTGAAGACCTCTACGAACAACATGAAGTAGATGGTGGTCCACGCTGAAGATATTATAAAAAATATCTAGCTGTCTTGGTCTCGGTCTCTATCTTTGTCTTTGTGTTGTCCTTTTGCTTTCCTTTTGTTGTCTTTTTGTGGTTCTTTATGTTATGTGTGTTGAGATCCCTTTTTGTTCGGGTGGGATCAGTTTTTGTTGTTGGAGTGATCAGGCATGGTTCTTTTAAGCTCTAATGCTCTCTTTTTCCTAATATGTAAAAGGTTCGGGTTCCTTTCAAAAACCTGTTTTTACTTAATCAAAACAACCCCAGTTTTATTTTATTCACAGTCTCAAACAGAGACTAACAAATTTCCAAAATGTCCATGGTTATCAAATATTACAATTTGTTGGATAACCAAACTAAAATAGGCAAATTTCCTCAACTAAATATCATATTTAGGCAAAAGAATCATTTCTCACACATTCATCCAACTAATTTGCAAAACACAAACTAATATGCATAGATTTAAAACCCAAACCCAAATTCAATCTAGAAATCAATCTGAGCAAACCTGAAACTGATTTGAAAACAAAGGAATTAATTCAAGGGGGATAAATTCAAAATCTCATTGCTATTCTTCTCTATTCACCAATTTGAAATATTTCTCAACAAAAAACACATTTCTTTCAAAACCAATCAGTAAATTTCTTTGGCAACAAAGGAGATTAATAAAAATCCTACCTCCATATGCAATCCTGGAAGTGATTTGCTGAAGAGCCCAACCTGCAAGCTCCAGAAATTCCTCCTCCCACAAATGCCCAAAATTTCTCCAAAAACATTCTCTCCCAAGAATATTTTCCAAAAATATCTCTACAAAAATAATCCTCCTAAATTATTTTCAAAACCTAGGTTAAATGGAAAAAGTTTGACCAAAATTCTTTTTTTTTGAATTAAAATATTTTCTTTTAAATAAAATGAAAAATCATTCTTTTCAAACTATTTCAATATGCTAAACTTGCTTTTCTTTTTAAACAAATTGATTTTCTCAATTAATTGAAATTAACCTTTCTATTTCCAAAATTTCAAGGAGGGTAAAATATTTCTATTTTCAAATAAAATTTAATCTTTCCTTTCAAAATGCATAAACTGAATAAATTCATCATTTAAAAAACCATTTAATCGAACTTGCTACAAATATGAATAGAGCAATACTAATTAATGATTAATTGCACAAAGGGGTCCTATTTAATTTAGTCCCTTAAATACTAATGCGAAACACACATTTAATCAAATTAAATTCTAAGGATTAAATACTCAATTTTACCACACGCAAAGAATGCAACCCAAGAAAACCAACTAGATACACGACCCGCATACCCAACCAAAGGAGATACTGAAGGACGACTGACGAAGCCCACTTGAGCATGACTAGGGTAAAACCAGGGTCTTACAACCACCTAATCCAATCTCTAAGGACCAAAGAGGTACACTCGAACCTGCGAATCTAGGTGGAGACAAACCTCATACCTATGTGGTATTGTACCTACAATCTCCTACAACCATGAGTCACACATGCATACATATATATATTTAATGAAAGTGTTATCCTGAGATTAATAACACGAATCAGGAGAACAAATAAACTTACATAAGAATTGATGTGAAAACCACATTAACAGGTATACACAATAATCATAACATCTGACTATAACATTATAACATGGTAAACTAACCAAGGTTAAAACGAGATTAGAATCTGATTAGGGAAGGGGTTCTACACCTCCTCAGAGGAGTGGTGATCATGTGAGACAGGTATCTGGAGGATCTTCTCGCCCACAGCTACAGAGACGGACAAAGTCAGGTGGTAGTGGTACAGGACAACCTTGACTTGATTTATATTGATAAGGCACTTGTATTTTTGATCTGATATCATTGTATACTTGGACTTTTTATTATTTTATGATGATCTATATGCATACATGGACTCTATATGATGATATTTTATTATGCATGTTACTCTATATGATGATGATCTATATGCATTGATTACATAAATGATGATCTTTTCTTTTCTTTTTTTATGATGATGATCTTCTATATGATGTAATGATGATGGAATGACATGCTTTTGATTTTGAAAATGCAAATGCAAATGATTATTAACTTAAATGGTGTGAATGAAATGATCTATATGGGAATGCAAATGAATGATTGATTTTATTTTTAATGCGTAGGATGATGTAAATGCAAATGATCTACATGAAATGTTTTTGATTTTTAATAAGTAATGCTTACAATGATTATGAATATAAATTCAAAGAAGCAACTAGATGATCTTAATGAATAAAAATAACTACAATGATAATGATCCTAATGCAAATAATGATGATGATACACTACATGTTTTAATGAAATGCACTTAATGGAAGGCAAACTAATGCAATAATTGAATGCAAAATGTTTTTGTTTGTCTAAGTATACTCAATCTTTATTTATGACTGTTGATCTCAGAAGGAAATGAAATTATTATAATGCAACTTACAATGAATTCTTATAATGTAGACGAATAATGAGCTAATATAAAATGATCTAACTAAAAATGATATCGTCATTCTTCATATGCTTGTCTTGTAACAGTGCTTGATTTTATCATTGAGCTTTAAAATGTTGTAAGAAAATACAAGCAACTTGACATAATGATTCAAGTTGACTTGAGTATTTCTTACATGGATTTTGATATAGCAAGTTTATACAAGCAACATGATATAAGGAATCAAGCTGACTTGAGTATTTCTTGCAGAACAGACAAGGATTATCTCCTTTCATGCATGACTCGGAATGTCCTCCTTGATCTTTTGCCGATCATATCCTTAGACAAGTACATACTGTAGTAAGAGATAAACCACATACAACAAACAAAGAAAATAATCATGCCCCATCATAGCTTCTCTAGTCATGGACATCCTTGAGTTGCATAGAGTACATGATTAGCAATAAATAAAGATATAAACAATGAATCTTATATGTCATTCATATGTTCTCATGGTCATTAACTGATATAATTGTAGACAACTAAAATTGTCATGTCTAATTAAATAAATATTTTATTTATTTAATTATCTAAGCTTAATTCTTCTATTAATTAAATAAATTCTTATTTATTTAATTAATTCATTTATCCTCTTCTAGCCTTATTTCTCATTTAAATAAATACATTTATTTATTTAAATTTTCCTTTTCCTAAATTAAATAAATATCTTATTTATTTAATTGATCCCGTTTCTTCTATTAATTAAATAAATCTTTATTTATTTAATTAATTCATTAACCTTTTCTACCCATGACACATGTCATTCATCTCTTAATTCATACACTACCTACCCCTTTCATTATTTTATTATTTCTTTTACCTACCCTCTAATCATAGCCGACCTCCTTTTACACCTCTTAATCTTATCCCTCCATTTCATATAGTGTCTTCTATATAAGGAGATGCTTCCTTCATTATCAAACCCCCCATTGACTACTTGACTACACTACGCTTTTGAACATAGGCGATCCTACTTGCAACCACATTCCGTTCTTTGTTGAGCTCTTGTGCACATAAAATCTGAGAGCAAATATATCAAGCAAGATCAATGGAGATAGGAAGAATGGAGATCCAAACCCTATTGGACATGTGATGGTATAATCTTTGTGATTTTATTTGATTTGCATTGTCTTAGGTAATCTTCATATGTTATGGTGGATCTTTGTTGTTGTTAGGCTAGGGTTTTGTGGTTAAATTCATTTAGCCTTTCAATATCGTTACTATTGTTATCCATTTTCACCATATACATTTTGGCACGCCCGATGGGACTCTTGTCCCTTTTTGCATTTAACATCCTTGTGGCAGATTTTGTGTTTTGAAGTTGCAGATCTGACATTTTCGACAGCATTTTGATATTTTCGCATCTACGTACTTTCAGATCGCGTTTTTTATTTTCTAGTGCATCTGCGACATCTGGAATCGCATCTATGTTATCGACAGCATTTTATTTTGTAGATTCTGGAAACCGCGTTTGTATTCCTCAGTCGCGTCTGCAGTGTTTTTAAACATGTCTGTGTCCAGAAGTCGCGTCTGGGTTCTGTAGCCGCGTCTGTGTCTCACAGAACCGCGTCTGCGTCACAAAGTCGCATCTGTGTCTAAGGTAATCGCGTCTGTGTGCACCGGTTTCAAATTTTGAGTTATTGATTTAGTTTTGGGTTTTGCATTTAAGGTTTCGGATCTGGTTTATTTTGAGCTAACATTTTCAGATCTAGCTAACGAAATTGGTCCAGCTTGTCTTGAAAGCAAAATCGTTTTGTTGAAGGCCCCTATTTTCACAAAGTCTTTTGGATTTAAAATTTACCTAACTTGTGTGCTTGCAGGAAGGGGTGATTATTTGAAACAAATCCAAACTACTAACAACTCTTTGGTGCAGGTCCTTGGCAAGGGTTTTTGGATTTTTATTATGTGCCTTGTTTTCATAGACTAGCAAACACTTCAATTGGTGCACTAAAATTGAATCATTGTATTTTGTGTCCTGAGCAATAGGCTCTTTTTGTTTAATCCTTAGAGGGCCTGTCTTCCCATGTGGTCATTAGGACTACTAGTGAGAAGAGAATGACCCAAGTGGTAGCAAAAGAAAAACCATCTTCTTCCAAACCACTATAAATAACTGTATTCATGGTGAAAACTATGAATAACGTGTGCTGATTAATTCATACCGACACTATGTCTCCCCATAAACCCGTTTGATCAAATTTATTTGATCATTTGTAGGGCATAGCCCCTACTGGCTGGGAGCCTTCTATATTTACAGAGCTAAAAGTGCTGCATGTATGGCCACATGAGCGGATGCCCTTACTAGCACCTTTTTGTTTTAGAAGCCCAAATCCTTCTAGTTGTTGGGGCAGGAGGTCGAACCTCTGGTAGCGGCCCACACACATACGGTTCTTAGTAGAGATACAAAGTTCGCCACGGGGAGTTTTTGTGGGGACTAATGCTTGGCTAACCTGAAAAGTGAGTGCCGAGGGTGGAGCCAATGAGGTCAAGCATCTAAGTATCTGCTCTGAATAGCGTAGCCTCGGGGGTAAAACCTCATGTGGGATCAACAACTATTGTCTTGGCCAACCATAAGAATTGTGCTTGACTTATTTTAAACATTCAAAACATTCGAGACCAAACAACAAAACATTGTGTCTTTTGTGTCTTCAAGTGTATGCAAAACATTTTTACATCAAACAACACAATTTTCTTGGAGTCATTTTGAGTCTAGACACTTGCAAACATTGGGTCTTCATCAACACTGTGTCCTCTTGTCATGAAAAATAGTCAAACAGTCAGATTTGGTCACAACAAAATGACTTCACAGATTGGAAAAAATTGCACAAATTTTGCAGAAATGCACCTGTGTCGAACATAATAGCGTTTGTGTTGTATAACCGCGTCTGTGAAGGGTCGAAACGCATATGTGTTTCCAAAATCAACAGTGCATTTTACAAAAATCTCAGAAACACGTCTGTGTTAAACAGAACCGCGTCTGTGTCAGGAAATCGCGTCTATGAAGTATATAGGCGCGTCTGTGATCAGAATTGAAAAGAAAAAAAAGAAACAAAAAACTGTTACAGTCCAGCAAACAAACATAGTCAATTTCGACATTCTTGAGCTTCCTAGGTCATTTCTCCAAGGTTTCATTTAGCATTCAACTTGTCTTTGGGTCTCACAAAGTCCATCATTGCTTTACACATTACATTACATTCACATTTGTCTAAACTTGAGTCAAAAGGTCACTTGCTTGTCCTCATCATACTTTGTCAACACACTACATACAACAACATTTTTCTAAGTGGTCCCTCATCAAGGTCTCTCACCTTTGGGTCTCATTTGGTCTTACTTAGAGTCAAGGTCAACTTACCTCATCAAGAGAAACTATCCTCTCTTTGGAAGTCACACCTACTCTACTACATACATACTTGGTCTTACACTTTGGACATTGCAAGTACACCTCAGATTCATTTACATTCCATCCAACTCTTGGTCTTCCATATTTTTTCCATTTTCATCTAGTCTCACACATCTTGGTCAATACCTAGTTCATGGTTGAAACCCGTCTTCAAAAATCTAGGAGAGAAACTAAAGAGGCTCAAGAGTCCATAAACATGAGTGTCTATGAGTATGACAATGATGTCTTTTTCAATACTGATCATAACACATTACCTGACATGGATGCCTATAGAAACATTCCAAATGTTGAGAGCATGGACACTACAAACAACAATGATACACACAATGACAATATGGACAACTTTTCCGTACATTCAGCAGATGTGGAAGAATCCATTATGGACCCCCACTTCAATTGACTAATTGAGGAAATAATGAGGAGAGATAGACAATACTTCTTACAAATGATGGCACAAAGTGGAGCCAAGATACCTCATGATTTTGACATATCTCAAATAATGGAAAATCGACCTTTGCAACAAACTCACTCCAACATGGATCAAAGGAGGCCTAATAGTGGAGGCAATAGAGGACCACATATGGTGGCTAAATCACCATCATATTTGTTTCAAAAATCAGAGGTCCCACATACACATGGTCAAGCATATGATACTCACCTTCGCAGACCATTATGGAAGTCTTATGCAGAAAGATATGCTCAATCACATATCAACGCTAAGGATCAACCACCAAAGAAATTGGATATTCAAAGGCATGCTCAAAATTTGGACACAAGGAAACCCCGTGTCAAATTTGGGGGAAACACATTAGAACATGACATGCCTGTAGAGTATGGTATACATGGACAAAATAGATATGGCGTTCCTCAACATGAATCTATACCAAGTGGTCCATATATGCAGCATCACTATAGACCTCCTCCATATGAACATGTGTATGATCAATATCATCCATATATGCAACATGCTTCTCCTCCAATTGGTGCCTCAAGCATAGGGTATGGTCCAAGAAGTCGATCTCCACCTAAGAGCAATTTGGAGCAACAAATTAGGGACTTACAAAAGAAAATGGAGGACATAAATACACCAAACCCAACATACACAATGAGAGACATATGTCCTTATCCATTTGACAAGAGCATTCCAATGCCTCCTTTTCCTACACACTTTGTGACACCTAAGTTTGATAAGTATAGAGGAAAAGGGGATCCTAAGGCACACATAAGACAGTTTTTCACAGCTTGCATTGAGGTAGCAGCAGAAGAGACATATTTGATGAGATTATTCCCACAAAGCTTAGGTGATCAAGCTATGGAATGGTTCTCCCAACTTCCACCTGGTATTAAGTCATGGGGTGACTTAGCAGAGGCATTTATTCAACATTTCTCCTACAATATAGAGACAGACATATCAGTCACTACTTTGTGCAACACCAAGCAAAAAGAGGGAGAGTCTTTTGAATCATTTTTACAAAGATGGAGAAATCTATCCAACAGATGTTCTTGTGAAATTCCACAAAAACAAATGGTAGAGATGTTCACCCAAAATGTTAACAAAGACATTGGCTATGATCTAAGGAAAGCTTGTTTGTCCACCTTTAAGGACGTCATTGAAAAAGGCTTAGCAATAGAGAAGGTCCTAATTGAACAAGGAGTCATTAAGATATTCAAGGAAAACAAAGATGACTTTAAAGGAAAAGACAAGCCAAGATTTTGGAATAAAAACAAGAACACAGTCAATGATGGTGTTGTTGATGCCAACAAAGTGCGACCCAAATTCATTTTTTTAGGATCAAGTTCTACAAACAATCAAGTGAATACTCAAACAACTTCCAGATCACGAAGGAAGTACACCCCATTGGAAGAACCACTTGAGTCAGTTTTCAAGAAGCTAGTGGCAAACAAAGTAATCACAGTTCCATATTTTCCTCCATATGAACCAAAGGTTAAACCAAATTGGTGGAATGATGATTAATATTGTGAATTTCATAAGAGCAAGGGTCATAAGATAGGAAATTGTCATCGATTGAAGAACATCATACAAGATCTTATTGATAGAGGTGACATTGAGATTGAAAGACACTCATCCAATCAAGAACATGAGATGTTTAAGGAACCATTCCCAAAACATGACAAGGGAAAAGCTAAAGCCACAGATGACCAAACCAACTATACCAGAGCAACCTATAACTATGATTCAACTATCAATCACATTTCGATGGACAATTACGTCTCTACCATTATCATCAAGGACAAAAACCCTGAGAATTCTACCCAGAGACCCAAGATTGTCTTAAAAGGCGTTGGATCTTCTTCCAAACCTACCTCTGAATGTCATGTTACAACCCGTTGAGGTAAAATCACTTTGCAAGGTGCTCTAGCCAAAAACACCCCATCTTCATCAACCAAGCCTGAGTATGACCTTGTAGAACAATTAGGGAAAACACCGGCGCTCATCTCCATCCTTGAGCTTCTACGCATATCCCCTGCACATAAGGCCATTCTTGATAAAATCTTGAGAGACACTACCGTTCCTACTGATTTGAACATGGACCAGTTTCAAGCCATGGTGGGATACCTTTCCATTCCACATTCCCTTACATTCATAGAAGCCGACGACGCCTCTGTAAGTCAGCCACATAATGTACCACTACACATTGAGGCCTTCATACACAAACATCGAATAAAACGAGTCTTGATAGATGGAGGAGTCGATCTAAACATTTGTACATGGAGCACAATTAAACAATTGGGATATTCTGATAAAGCTGTGAATTCTACAAATCAAATCACTATCAAGGCATATGATGATGAAGAGCGTTCATCCAAGGGCACAGTCACCTTACCTCTCAGAATTGGGCTAGTTACGAAGGATGTGGTTTGTCAAGTCCTAGATCTAGATCTCACTTACAATATATTGCTAGGGCATCCTTGGATTCATGAAATGAGGGTCGTCCCATCTACATATCACCAATGCATTAAGTTTCCTCACAATGGAGTGGAGGTAGCAGTTAACAGTGATCTTAATCCGTTCATATATTGCAATAACCTGAGATCAAAAACTGAGACCATCATTCCCAGTAATCGCGAAGCTGTTCCTTCTTCAGCATACATTGATCCTAAGTCATTAAAACCTTCGACATCAAAACAAGGTGAGCTTAAAGGCAAATTTCAGGACAAGGGCATGGGGGAATACACTTTAAATTAGACCATGTACTTACGACAAGTCATGAGCCCACCAAAAGAATATGGAAGACCACATCTTAACAAGCAAGTATCCATCATGGTACTCAAATGGGACCCTACTACCTTTCAAAGATGGGGTGAACTCAAAGAGGAGGACTTATACAAAATGCTTTACAAAGATCTTGAAAATGATACACAAGATCACATCAGTCTACCATGTGAGAAATATGGCAAAGGTTTCAAGATACTACAAAAATTTGGGTATGATGGAAAAAGCCCTCTTGGGTTACGAAAGGAAGGCATCATTGAACCTTTACAACCTGAATTCACTTTCAAAAAGGAATGCTCGAAAGGACTTGGTTTCTTGACTTCCAAGATCCACACTCAAAAGACAAAAGAAGCCTTACAAATCAAAGCTGCCAAAATTCAACAAGAAGGTCACTATTCCACAGACTCCAATGAATGGGAATGGGGTTCAGACAAGTCTTCCAGTGACTACGAGATCACCGAGACATTCAGAGAGCCAAATGAACCCACAGAAGAGGAGGAATTTTATAAAAGGTTCAAAGTTGGTCAAGAAACAACCCATGAGGATTCCACACAGTCCTTGTCTCAAGGTTCTAGGTTGAAATCACATAGGATGAGAACACTTGTCCCAGAATGCGCTAATAGTGATGATAATTTGGATTCATTCATGATCGAGACTGATGAGGAGAGTGCCATCGATGACCTCGATAATTACCTTGACATACCCGAATATAACTGCATCTTCACTCTTAGTCCCGCTAACTTTGAAGACATTAAAAGCCTTCCCCTTGTTCACCACCAACTCATTGACTGGGATCATGAAGGACCTGCACAGTTTGACACATTCCAAAATGATGAAGCTTTTATTGACTATCTTGGCATACGAGACAATCTTCCTCCTAGGGACCATAAAGCGTGATACACTATAGAACTCAATAGCGTGGCATATTTTGGTGAGGGTGTCGGACCTTCCAGTCGCAAAAATGTGAAGATAAGAACAAACCAAGGGTCTTATGGCGAAAACCACACTGTGGTGCTATCTGACCCCAAAAAAGTAAAAAGAAAGGACGTATCTGAGGGCGAAAACCTCTTTGAGGCACCCAAAGATGGAAGGCTTGACATTCTCCCAGCATCATATGAGGAAAAATCATCCATGTTGGTAGAGGAGACTATCAAAACAAACATTGGTACTGAAGAAGTTCCACACAACATATTCCTGGCTCAATCGTTGACGGAGTCAGAAAGGTCAAAATTCATAAGTTTCTTCAAAGAATGACAAATCAAATTTGCCTGGTCATACGCTGATATGCCTAGATTAGATCTAGATTTGGTAATGCATCATTTGACAGTTAAACCAAGGGCAAAACCAGTGAAACAGAAATTAAGAAAGACGCATCTACAAGTGGCATTACTAGTCAAAGCAGAACTTGAGAAATTATTGGATGTCGGATTCATACGCCCAATTGATTATCCTGAATGGATCTCCAACTTAGTGCCTGTCAGTAAACCAGATCGCAGCATCAGAATATGTACAGATTTCAGAGACATCAACAAAGCTTGTCCAAAGGATGACTTCCCATTACCAAATATTGACTTGATTGTTGATCTCACAGCAGGTCATGAAATGTTATCGTTGATGGATGGATTCTCTAGTTATAATCAAATAAAGATCACGCTTGAGGATCAACACAAAACATCATTCACTTGTCCTTGGGGAACTTTCTGTTGGAATGTCATGCCCTTCAGGCTAAAAAATGCAGGTGCTACATATCAAAGAGCCATGACTACTATCTTTCATGATCTCATGCACGTAGCTGTGGAAGATTATGTCGATGACCTCTTGGGCAAATCAATAGACAAAAATACACATTTGGATATACTTTCAGTCATCTTTGATCGGTTGGAAAAATACAAAGTAAGATTAAACCCCAAGAAATGTGTTTTTGGAGTAACCTCCGGGAAGCTCATAGGATTCATTGTATCCAAAAGAGGAATCGAAGTTGATCTAGCAAAAGTCAAGGCTATCCTGGAGATGTAACCACCAAGAAATATTAGTCAACTTTGGTCTTTACAAGGGAGACTCCAGTCCATACGAAGATTCATAGTGCAACTTGCAAATAAGTGTAATCCTTTTCAGCACCTGCTACATAAAAACATCAAATTTAAATGGGATGATAACTGTCAACAGGCTTTCCAGACACTCAAACATTACCTTCTGAATCCGCCAGTTCTAATGCCACCAGTTCCAAATCAGCCTCTATTACTATACATATCAGCTACTCCAATAGCACTGGGGGCACTCTTAGCACAACAAATTGCTGAGGGCAAGGAAAAAGCAGTATACTATATCAGTCGCACATTGGTGGGATATGAGCTAAACTACACACCAATTGAACGTGCATGTCTTGCCGTGGTCTTTGCTTCGCAAAAATTATGACATTACATGCTCACTCATAAGACTAAGTTGGTTGCAAGAATCGATCCATTAAAATACCTTCTCAATAAAGCAACACTTACTAGGCGACTAGCCAAATGGGTCATGATCTTGAGTGAATTCGACATCGAGTATGTGGACAGAAAAGCAATAAAAGGACAAGCCATCGTAGATCAATTAGCAGATGCCCCCATGATAGATGATGTTCCTCTAAGTTCAAAATTTCCAGATGAATCCATTTTAACAATGTCACGTGCAAAGCCATGGCAACTATACTTCGACGGCTCATACACACAGCATGGGGCAGGAGTTGGCATCCTCTTTATAACTCCTCAAGGGGATTCTATACCAAAGTCATATCGCTTATCATTTCCTTACACTAACAATATAGTGGAATATGAGGCATTAACAACTGGATTATAGATTGCAGTTCAGTGGAAGATCCAGGAACTTCGTGTTTTTGGGGACTCTCAACTTGTAATCCATCAAGCAACTGATGATTACCAAACAAAAGATGAAAAATTAATGCCTTACAAACAAATGGTGGATGACCTGAAACAACACTTCACAAAGATAGATTTTGAGCAGATACCAAGAGAGCAGAATAGAGCCGCAGATGCTATGGCTACAATTGCTTCACTGATTGATCTACCTCCAAATGAAACCCACTATGATTTCTTGGTGGATAACCTATTGGTTCCTTCATATGAAATCATTCCTACTGAGATGATATGTGTCGTCGGTCCTGAGTCCCAGTTATATGGTTCCATCTTCACATACCTTCGTGACAATACCCTACCTCCTGATTTATCCAATAACCAACGTCACACTTTCATTCGCCAATCCTCTCGATATGTCATTTTAGTTGATATCCTATACCGGTGAGGTCTAGATGGCACTCTTCTTAGATGTTTAGAAAGTGACGAAGCTCAGATTACATTACATGAAGTACATGAAGGGATATGTGGTCCACATGCTAGTGGTCCTACCTTAGCCAAGAAACTCATCAGGACTAGATATTACTGGCCCAATATGGAAAAGGACTCATATCAATTTGTCAAGAAATGTAAGCAATTTCAAATTCATGGAGACCTCATACATGCACCAGCGCAAGAACTTCAACCAATTGTGTCTCCTTGGCCTTTTTGTCAGTGGGGACTCGATCTCATAGGCAAGATTCACCCTCCTTCTTCCAATGGTCATAAATTCATTATCACTGCCACAGAATATTTCACAAAATGGATTGAAGTCGTGCCTCTCACACAAGTCACTAGAAAACAGATTGCTACGTTCATCCTCAACTATATCATTTGCCGATACGGTATTCCTGTTTCCATTATCACTGATAACGGGCGCCCCTTCAAAAATCAGGATGTTCGTGAACTTTGTGACCACTTCCATATTTCTCATCGTTTCTCCACGCCATATTACCCCCAAGGTAACGGTCAAGCTAAGGCGTCTAATAAGACAATCCTTAAAATCCTAAAAAAGACAGTCGACGATGCTGGCCATAATTGGCATATCCAACTTAATCCTGCACTTTGGGCCTACCGCACAAGTGTTCGCACACCCACAGGAGCCACACCCTATTCACTTGTCTACGGCACTGAAGCCATCTTGCCTATTGAGGTCGAGCTACCCTCTTTATGAGCCTCTTTGCAAAACATTATTAGTGATGAAGACTATAGGATCTCCCGCTTACAAGAACTTGAACTACTAGATGAACGAAGACAAACTGCTTTTAATCATCTCAAGGCTTATCAACAACGAATGAGTCACAGCTACAATCACAAGGTCAAGCCTCACACATTTGAGGTAGGTGATTTGGTTCTCAAAGAAAACCCTAAAAATCAACAAGACAGAGAGAAGAAGGGAAAATTCGAACCAAATTGGCTTGGTCCTTACATCATTACAACAGCATATGGATCTGGGGCATATCAGCTCTCAACTATAGAAGGTGAACCTTTAGAGGATCCTATCAACAACATGCACCTTCGCAGGTTTTACACATAGCTCTTCAGAGTATCCTAATTCAAAAAATACAAAAAAAATTCAAAAATACAAAAAAAATTATAAAACAAAAAAAATCGTTACTTGGTGAAAACCTGGCAAATAGGCGCCTTGTGACACAAAAAACATTGAAAAATCAAAAAAAGTAAAGAGAAATAATTTCGTTCAACGGTGAAAACCACTTCGGTGGCACCCTGGGCAAGTACCATGGTGAAAACTGGGTCACTAGCTCCATGTGTAGAGACATTGCTCCTCCCTCCTTCAGGATTCACTTTCATCCTTCACTTTGCACACACTCATGACAAATTCATCCATAATAAACTTACACATTCCCATCATGGCTTGTTATTGATCTACCCAAGATTGGTTAGCCATTCATAATAAACCTCCCTTTTCACCTCCCTTTCCATCCATAATAAATCAGATCCTATCTATGGCTAAGGCAAATCCTACGTCTAGTGATGGGTGTGGAACTAAGAACATCACATGTTTCGAGGAGTACAGTTTCTTCCAGCTTCCTTCAGTCTATCCGCGCACAATCTGCAATAAAGCAACATTTGCATCATAGATCCGCAATAAAGTTTCATCTTCTCCACAATAAAGTATCAGTTTCATGGATTTAGTCAGTTTCAGATGAGACACATCAGCAACAATGGGCTTCAAAGAAATCAAATCTTTCAACAGACTCAGACAACATATAGTTCAGTGCTATATATCCTTTTTGTGAAAGTAAACATTGTGACCACAATTAAATAAGACTTATACAAGTGACAAGAGACACTAAACTTGAGGACTATAGTGGATGTTGGTGTCAAGTCTTGGTTTTCTTTTGATTTTATCTTTTGGTGACATGTCTTTTAGCTTTTCCGGGATGTCTCTGACCAGAGATTCTATCTCCAGGATGTCTTTGACTAGAAAGGCGAGGATGGGGTATCGTCACCTATTTGTATTTGCTATTTCTGGATTGTCTCTTAGTAATGCTATGACTTGTCCAAGGATATGAGGACACTGTGAGTCTAGTATGAACTGGGGCATTCCTTGTTTGTGTCTATCTTATCTCCATGCAAACAGGTACAATGACTTTCTGGGTCGAACATATACCTTGATTGTCATAACCTACTTGCCATAATAAAGCTCAATGATGATAATGCACAAGAAGCTCTTTCACTTTCATATCTTCTGTCTTTCATCCCCCTTTCTTGGTTGACTTCCATCGTCCTTCTCGAGTCCGTGTAGCCTGCTATCACATGACTGAGTATAATGACACACCAAAAATATTTGCATTTCATGTAGTTGCACCTGCATTACCACATATAAGCATTTCATACATACATATAGATATCACAACTGCATCACATCCTGCACACAACACCTGTTAGCACAATTTACATTTGCATTATCATATTCATTTGCATTACATACATTCACATTTGCATCATGCATACACATATTAAAACATAAAAGAACACAAAAATATATTGCATTGCATCATATACATATTTGCATCCATATCATAACCATCACATAGAAACATACATCATGAAACATCTCATCACATAGGTATGCATGCATATAGCTGCCGCAAAGATGAATCATCTCATATATATAAAGTGTCATGATACAATGATGTCAAAATCATATGGCTACAATCACTCGCAGGTGTCTACATCATCATACAAAAATGGTACAATACTGATACATAGGGAGCCCTCTACGGCTATGATGAACTCCCTCCCTCAGAGCCGCTTGGCCTCGACGGAATTTGAGCCCCCGAAGGACCCGCCTCAGGATCATCCCTCCTGTCCCCTCTATCTGGTGGTGGTGGAGGACCCATAACCCTACCACTCGATGCCTGTCTCCTCCGACTCCCTCCCGTAGTTTTCGTTGTCCGTGATGGTCTATGGAAGCTCCTCGCCTGCTGATCAGCTGGCACTACACCATAATAGAGATCCTGCCAGTAACCGATCTCCTCCCCTACCCGCAGGACGTAGGCATATCCAGCCCCTGTGTCCTCTGTCGCCTGCCTCCCAGCCCTCAGTGCTATCTCAACCTCTATGTAGCACTGAATGTCCTGATCTCGCTCCCGCTCAGTATCTCTGAGCTGCCTCCTAAGCCTATCCCTCTCCCTCTCCAACTCCGGGATCTCATTTGCCTGTCCCTGGCAGATCTCCCTCAACTCCGTCAGCTCATCCTCCTCTACCTCAGCCCCCTGTGGCTCCCCCTGTATGGGTGCCTGCCCCTATGCATGTGCTTGTACTATGCCTATACTGGTGCCTATCCCTATATCTGTCCCTGTACATGTCCCTATACCTGCACCTGTCTAGGACCCTGTGCTGCTGGCACCTGTAGCGGTAATCCACCGTGACCCCTCACTACCCAAGCCTGCCTGTCCTCTCCACCCTCCCTTCATGGCACCACCCTCCTCTCTCCAACTGCCCCCCTCCTCCTCCATCAGCCTCTACCCCCATCATCTCCATCATCATCCCCATCCCCACCACCATCTCCATCTAGTAGCTCTCCTGGATCCGTCAGGCATGGGAATGGATGCTCAGCCCAGTATGCTGTGTACTCGGCATCCATGCCGGCATCCTCAATCTCTAGCCACATGTCCCAAGGTAGGGGCATCATCCCTAGTAGCTGTGTAATATCCTGATCATATGATAATAAGGGCCCAAACTATGTCTGATCCCTAACAGTCTGTGCATACATGCCTGAACCCCGTGGCATCTGCTAGATCCTGCTGAACTACCTACCCACCCTATCCACTAGCTGCCTCTCCAGTACATAGGGCATCCATCCAATCAGATACCTTCTCTGGAAGGTATAGGGCAGCTCTACCGCATCATCCTCCCACTGCTCGCATCCTAGGTATGGCCTCCATATAACCATGTCAATGTCATCAATCACCCGTCGCCAGTGTTCTAACCTGCCAATTGGTGGCTGCGAAGTGATCATGTCATTCAAGTGTACAAAACTGCATCCGTGACCTCTGCCCCTGAAATGTATCGATCTCATCACTGGCAGATGCTCATAGGCCCACACCTGTAACAATGTGACCCCGCAGCCCAATCCTACTGACCCATGGTACACAAACTGATGCAGCTCGTAATATAGGTGTGCTGGCACACATGGTCCCCAGGCATATCTGGTGTGCTATGTCACCAGTGTCTCCAATGCTCCTCCCCAGCCCACAGCCAACCCTCGTGTCGCTCTATCAGGACACAAGAACCCACTGATCGCTCCTCCTATCACTGCTGGCAGTGCTAATCCTGTAGCTGTCATGGTGTCCCAAGCCACATGCCTTGCCCGCATCTCTAATCCTGGGTCCTGGAACACTCATCTCAGAGCCTCCCTATCTCCATCTCGATCATAGGGAATCAACTCCCCATCGATCGGTATCCTCAGAATCCTATATACATCCTCGAGGGTAACTGTCATCTCCCCCATCGGCAAGTGGAAGGTGCAAGTCTCAGAGTGCCACCTCTCCGCCAGTGCAGTCAGCAGTCCCATGTTCGCATGAAACTCAGGCACATATAGAATATCTCTCAATCCCATAGCCTCAATCGCAGCTCGGTCCTCGGCTATCAACTCAGGTCGCAACCTCTGAGTCGACGGGAATCTCTCCCGTGACTCCAGCATAGGCAAATACTCTTGCAGTCAAGCAAATCAATCATGTCAGTCATCATGGCATTCAATGTTCATCACAAAATGCTACTTTTTATCTAAGTGTATTTGGCATTCTATCCTAGTGACACTCACTATTCATCACAAAGTGTTGCTATTTATCCTAGTAGTACTCCCTATTCATCACAAAGTACTATGTGTGTGGCACTCACTATTCATCACAAAGTGCTGCTCACATTTGCACTCACTGTTCATCACAAAGTGTTGTTCACATTTTCACTCACTGTTCATCAAAAAGTTCTGCTCATATTTTAGTACTCCCTATTCATCACAAAGTACTATATCTTGGTACTCACTGTTCATCACAAAGTGCCTTGATCTATCCTATCCTAGGGCCTCTGCTTGAGTGTATCCTCTTGAGTAGTTTCCTAATTGGCAACGTATGTTCTATCACAGAATTGTCAATCCTAGCCCTATTTGCTATCCTAGTCTTCCCTAGAGGACCTACTTGAGTGTATCCTCTCAGCAACTTATCTAATCGACAGCGTATGTTCATCACAGAACTGCCGATTTGACCTAGAAGACAAAAATTCACATTTTTTGGACACAAACGCGCTTTCCTGACCTAAACGCGCTTGAAGACTGCATAAACGCGCCTGTTTTACACAGACGTGCTTGAAACACATAGACGTGCCTATTCTCTGCATAGACGCGCCTGGGCGACACAGACGTGCCTTCTTGGCATAGACGTGCCTACACAACACAGACGCAGCCGCATTCGGCACAAATGCATTTTCCATCATAGACACGCCTGACACAAACACAGACGCGCCTAGCAAGCATAGACGCGCCTGGCACCAACGCAGACACGCCTGGACATTTTTTGACATTTTTGAACCCTAACCTAAAGCGCATTTATTTCCCTATCTAGCATGCATTAATGACAACAATAAATGCAACAAAGTACGAGGTTTTGTGGTACTTACCGACTCTCCTGCCTCTGCTGGCCTCTAGAATCGACGAACGCGGTCGAATCTGTGAACAAAGGCCATCGCTACTGACTGTTGCTGCTCTATTCTCACTCTGCACTCTGATCTCTTGGATGTGTGGATGACAATGAGAATGTATTTCCCTCGTGGTCTATCTTATAGACTGCCCTAGCCCTCGTTTCCTGAGTCAGTTTTCATTATCCCGTGACTTTGTCACTTTATCTGGTCAGTCCATGCTATCTTGTCTTTCTTATCGAGAGATCATTTACAATCTTTTCAGACATTTTCATCCAATCTCTTGAGGGGGCATATCATTCCCATCTTGAGGCAACTCTGTATCAGTTCATCTTATCTTCTTTGAAACAATGCGATAAGCCGCATTGTCTCAAAGAGGGGCAAAATGTAGACACCTAAAATTGTCATGTCTAATTAAATAAATATTTTATTTATTTAATTATCTAAGCTTAATTCTTCTATTAATTAAATAAATTCTTATTTATTTAATTAATTCATTTATCCTCTTCTGGCCTTATTTCTCATTTAAATAAATACATTTATTTATTTAAATTTTCCTTTTCCTAAATTAAATAAGTATCTTATTTATTTAATTGATCCTGTTTCTTCTATTAATTAAATAAATCTTTATTTATTTAATTAATTCATTAACCTTTTCTACCCATGACACATGTCATTCATCTCTTAATTCATACACTACCTACCCCTTTCATTATTTTATTATTTCTTTTACCTACCCTCTAATCATAGCCGACCTCCTTTTACACCTCTCAATCTTATCCCTCCATTTCATATAGTGTCTTCTATATAAGGAGATTCTTCCTTCATTATCAAACCCCCCGTTGACTACTTGAATACACTACACTTTTGAACATAGGCGATCCTACTTGCAACCACATTCCGTTCTTTGTTGAGCTCTTGTGCACATAAAATCTGAGAGCAAATATATCAAGCAAGATCAATGGAGATAGGAAGAATGGAGATCCAAACCCTATTGGACATGTGATGGTATAATCTTTGTGATTTTATTTGATTTACATTGTCTTAGGTAATATTCATATGTTATGGTGGATCTTTGTTGTTGTTAGGCTAAGGTTTTGTGGTTGAATTTATTTAGCCTTTCAATATCGTTATTATTGTTATCCATTTTCACCATATACAATAATCATCTTGATGAATGATCATTGGTAATCCTTTATTACTTGTTGGTTGATTCTTCATTTTCTGAGTTTCACAATTCAATTGTCATAAAAGGCCTTGATCTTCGTTACTTTGTTGCTCATTATCTGTTTCAAAATCCTGGGTGTTTTTGGTTTTTCTAAGTTTTCCGAATGTTTTGGATTTTCAAAGATTCAAAAGTTCATCTTTGCAAAAGGAATTAGGATTTTGCCCCCAGTGAAAACAAAACTTTATTATGGATGTATGAATTGATCAAGATCCAAACCATGGTGAGATACGAATGCAGATTGATTGATTTTGATAAAATCTAAAACAATGACTATGATAAGTATATCAAAGATTGATAACTATTGGTAAGCTGCATATTTTCTGCTAAATGGTTCAGAGCAATAGATGCGAAAGATGGAATGGATAAGCTACAACAAATGGAAGTGATAGATGCGATAGGATGGAGTGGATATGTGCGCAAAGCAATCTCATAGATAGAAGAACTCACTTTTTTAGATAGAGCCTTTTTACCAGGTTTTTACTGTCTAAATTTATTGCATTTTTTTTTTTTTAATTTTTTCTTCTTTTCTACTTTTGATGTTTTATATTTTTATGGATTTTATTCTCTTCGGATTTTTACTGATTTCTTCAGGACTTTATATGCTTTTTATTGATTTTTCTAGGACTTTAAATCTCAAGCATAAAATTTATTGAGATGGATATAATTGATAGGTTCATCAAACCAATCAACTTCAGGGGTAGATAACTTGTATGCTCCTGAGCCATATGCTGCTACTATGACAAAAGAACCTAACCAATTTGGTTCAAATTTACCCTTCTTTTCTAGATCTTGCTGATTTCTTGGATTCTCCCTGAGGACTATATCTCCAATCTGAAAAATGTGTGACTTGACTCTATGATTATAACTTCTTGCCATTCTTTGTTGATACACCTTCAAATGATCTGTTGCATTTTGGCAACGTTCCTAGATCAGCTCAAGTTCTTGAAGTCTAGAGACTCGTTGTTCTTGTTCTGGTATAAGACCTTTCAAGGAAACTCGTAGAAAAGGTATCTCTACTTCTATTGGTAATATGGCTTCTAATCCATAGACTAAGAAATAAGGAGTTGCCCTCATTGGTGTGCGGATGTTGGTTCGATATGCCTAAAGAGAAGGATTTAGCTGAATGTGCCAGTCTTTTCCAGCTTCATTGACTATTTTCTTCAAGATTTTCAAGATAGTCTTGTTTGATGCCTCAGCTTGACCATTTCCTTGTGGATAATATGGAGTAGAAAACCTATGTTGGATATGGAATTTCTCACATATTTTCTTCACATCTTGATTCTTAAATGGTTGTCCATTATCAGTGATAATGGTCATAGAAAATCCATAGAGACAAATTATATAATTCAAGATGAATGATGATATTTGTTTTCTTGTCACTTTTGTCAAAGGTACTACTTCAATCCATTTAGTAAAATATTCAGTAGCAATCAAAATGAACTTATGTCCATTAGAGGATGAAAGATTTATCTTACCTACCAAATCAAGGCCCCATTGAGAAAATGGCCATGATCCTGCCATAAGATACAATTCTTGTGCTGGTGTGTGAATGAGATTCCCATGGATCTGGCATTGTTTGCATTTCTTGGCATATGTGAATGAATCTCTCTCCATAGTAGGCCAATAGTAACCCATACAAAGAAGTTTCTTAGCCAGTGTTAATCCACTTGAGTGCGTGCCACAAATACCTGTGTGAACTTCGATAAAGAAATTTCTCAGATTCTTCTTGTTTGAGACATCTCAATAAAGTGCTATCTAGACCTCGCTTATATAAGGTATCAACAATAATAATATAGCAGGATGACTGATGGATAAAATTTCTTCTCTGATTGCGGGATGGGTCAGGAGCAACGATATTCTCTTTTAAGTACTGATATGTTTGGCCGTATAAGGATTGACTGGTTCCCAATATAGAAAATCATGTAGGTGTGTTGGGATTTAATGGTAGGGGTTAAGATATCTTCCACCAGGAATTCATAATGATGTTGATTCTCCTGATTCTGCAAGAGATGCTATTGTAGTCATTGCATCTGCTTCTTTATTCTCATTTCTTGGGATCTAAGTGAATGATACTTCTTCAAAGTGTTCTTTAAACTCTTCTACCAACTATTTGTAGGGCATGAGCTTATCATCCTTAGTTTGATAATCATCATTTATTTGGTTGATGATAAGTTGTGAATCACCATAGACATGTAATTCCTTGATATTCCATTCAATAGCCATTTTGAGCCCAATAGTCAATGCTTCATATTCTGCAATATTGTTTGTGCATGGAAACCGCTTCCTACATGATTTTGGAATTGTGTGTCCTTGAGGTGTGATGAACAAAATTCCTACACTTGATCCATATTGTGTATAAGAACCATCAAAGTACAACTCTCAAAATTTTGTACTTATTGTCAGAATGTCTACATTAGGAAATTCAATGTGTA
Organism: Cryptomeria japonica; assembly: GCF_030272615.1. Taxonomy (NCBI): domain Eukaryota; kingdom Viridiplantae; phylum Streptophyta; class Pinopsida; order Cupressales; family Cupressaceae; genus Cryptomeria; species Cryptomeria japonica. The sequence goes on along the minus strand of NC_081411.1, from coordinate 498,344,207 downwards.
ATGGTATGTCATCTTGTAAGGGTGCTTCAGCTAATTGATCAGCAATGACCTATCCTTTGATAGCTTTGTGATCAACATATTCTATATCAAACTCACTTAGTACCATAACCCACTTGGCTAGTCTTCCTGTCAAAGTTGACTTGTTCAATAAATACTTTAGTTGATTTATCTTTGCTATTAGCTTCACAGAATGAGTCAGCATATAATGTCGCAGCTTCTAAGTTTGCAAATACAACTGCTAGGCATGTCTTCTCTATTGATGTATAATTCAATTCATAGCCGAAAAGTATTTTACTGATGTAATACACTACTCTTTCTTTACCTTCTTCATCATGTTGTGCTAGGAGAGAGCTAATGATACATCTGTTGCTGAGATATAGAGTAATAATGGTTTCCCTTTGATTGGTGATACAAGTATTGGAGGATTCATGAGATATTCTTTGATTTGCATAAAAGCCTCTTCACATTTCTGATCCCATTTGAATGGAATGTTCTTATGTAAAAGATGAGTGAATGGATGACATCTATCTGCTAATTGAGAGACAAATCTTCTGATTGATTGCAATCTTCCTTGTAAACAACGCAATTGACTTATGTTCTTAGGTGACTCCATTTCCATGATAGCTTTGACCTTTTCTGGATCTACTTCAATTCCACAAGTTGATATAATGTACCCAAGAAGTTTTCCAAAGGTTACTCCAAATGCACATTTCTTTGGGTTTAATCTTAACTGGTATCTTTCAAGCCTATCAAATGTCTTGCCCAAGATGTTCAAATGTTCTTGTCTTGTATGAGATTTTGCAAGTATATCATCTACACAGTCTTCCATAAATGTATGCATCATATCATGGAAGATTGTTGTCATAGCTATTTGATAAGTTGATCCTGTATTATTAAGCCCAAATGGCATAACATTCCAATAGTAAGTACCCCATGCACAGGTAAATGTTGTATTTTATTGATCTTCATGGGTGATTCTTATTTGATTGTATCTTGAGATTCCATCCATTAATGAAAACATCTCATGTCCTGCAGATTAGTCCACAATTATATCAATGTTGGGTAGTGAGAAATCATCTTTGGGACATGCCTTGTTCAAATCTCTGAAATCGGTGCAGACTCTTATGCTTTTATCTAGCTTTGACACTAGCACAATGCTTGAAACTCATTCTGGATAGGCAATAGGTCTTATGAAACCCACATCTAATAGTTTCTTTAGCTCAGCTCTTACAAGAAGAGCGATGTGTGGATGCGTCTTCCTTAGCTTTTGTTTTATTGGTTTTTCTTTTAGATCCACATTGAGATCATGCATGATAAGATCTGGATTAAGTCCTGGCATGTCTGCATAGGACCAAGAAAAATTTATCTGTCTTTGTCTAAAGAATTCTATGTATTCTTTCCTCTCTTTATCTGATAATGAGGTAGCATAATGGAGTATCTTGGGATCATTTGGTGTGCCAATGTTTATTACTTTTGTTGGTTCTATTAGAATAGTAGATCTCTCCTGAAAATATGCAGGGAGGATGTCAAACTTTCCATCTTCTGGCGCCTCAAAGAGATTTTCACCATCAGATACGTCCTTTATTTATCGTCTTGATTGATCTAGTGTTGCCATGAAATGGTTTTCAGAACTAGGTCCCTTTCCTTGTTTTATTTCAATTTTGCGACTGGAAAGTTTGGCATTCTCCTGACTGCAAGAAACATTACTTGATTTTGCGATGGAAGATATCTTAGGTGTTATGGGTTCGACGACATTAAGATACACATCTATGTCATGGTCATTGGAAAATACATCCAATTCAAGGTTTTCTAGGTTATCCCAATCAATTAGTTCTGGGTGAAGAAGGGGTAAGTCATAGTCATTGTCATTGTTAGGTGCTTCAAGGTTCATGACATAATAGTCATAATTTGGCATAGAGTAGGTTATGTCATAGATAGAATGATCTTGAGGATAGTCTCTCCCAAGTGTTGTCCAATCAGTTCTAACAAAATCAGTATTGGTATTTTGTAGTTCACACTCAAGTGTCTCTTCATCTAATGTTTGTCCCTTAAACGAATAGATTATATCAACACACACATCTTTAGTACTGCAAGTTCCTTCTTGATTAATTTCAATAGATTCACTTGTATTTTGAAGTTGATATACTTGTGTACATGATATAGAAGATTATTTTGCTAGCTTTTGTCTTCTCTTGAACTTAGCTTCTTCTGGACTAATAGTCAATCCTTCATGACTATCTCTTAGTTCTTCTATGGTTCTGCCATACCTTCGTACATCTTGCTCCTCATTTGATAGAAATCTAATATTTCCTGATGCTTGATCCATATCTGTTTGTGCTTCTTGTGGCATTACTTCTTGGCCTTTTTCATTCTCTTTCTTTTGTTGTCTTGTATATGTCTCTTTTCTCCAGATTTTGAGTTCTTCTTGTCTTCTTTCTAACTCTATCTTTTGTTTTGTAAAAGACAAGTATTCATTTGTGATAGCTGCTTGCTCTTCATTCTTTTCTTCACTTGATATACTAGATGAGACATTTGTACCCCATTCATATTCATTTGAATATGTCTCTGAACCATTGTCTAGGATTACACCATTGTACCATACATGAATGTTGCATGGTGCAAATAGTTCTCAATTATAGTGACCTCTTGTCCCTCATGAGGAAACTTTACACATTGGTGATATGTAGAAGGAACTGCTTGCATTTTGTGAATCCATGGCCTTCCCAGAAGAATGTAATAAGAGAGATTCAAATCTAGAACCTGACATAATGTATTCATTTCCACAGGTTCTATTTTTATTGGTAACACCACAGTTCCTTTACAAGAATGCTCCTCTTCATCATAAGCTTTAATGGTTATTTTCTTCTTTGGATCTACTTCATTTTCTGAATATCCCAAAGCCTTTATTAAACTTAATGCACAAATGTTTAAGCCAACTCCACCATCTATGAGTACGCGTTTGACACAAGTTTTATTAATGGTGACTCCAACATGTAAGGGAGAATTGTGAGGATGTTGCAAGGATGCATCATCATTTTCAGAAAATGATAAGCACTGAGGGGCTATAAGGTGTCCCACCATGTTTTGGAACTGATCTACCTCCAAGTCTTTTGAAACTGTTGTTTCCATTAGAGCTTTTTCCAAAAATTCCTTATGCATAGGTGAAACTTTGAGAAGTTCCAAAATTGATATTTGAGCAGGTATTCTTTGTAATTGCTCCACTAAGTTATATTGTCGTGAAGTGGAGGTTCACTTTGGCTTTTCCTTTGTCATCTTTTATTTTGGATTGTTCACCTTTTTCATAGTTTGGAAGCGGAGTTTTGAAGGATAGGTGTGATTCGTTTGTCTTATGGCTATCCACTATGATAGTTCCATTATCGATTAAATCTTGGATAAGGTGTTTCAATCTCTGGCAATCATTAGTTTGATGTCCTTTATTCTAATGGTAATTGCAAAAATGATTCTTGTTCCACCAATTTAGTTTGACTTGTGGTAAAATAATCAGTTTATTTGCAAGAAGATTTTTCAAAGCTGATTCCAAGGGTTCTCCAATGTTTGTGAATTTCCTGTGAGGATTGGAGAAGAAAGAGTTGGATTTATTGCTTTCTTGATTGTTATTGTTTGGGATTTGACTCGATAGATTAAAGATTGGTTGTTGTTTCATAGCATTATTATCGTCATTTCCTCCATTGATGAAATTCCTATTCTTTGACCAGAACTTGGGTTTGTCATTGTTGTTGTTGTTGTTGTTGTGACTGTTGTTGTTGTAAGAATTATTGTAAAGTTTTAGTTCTTCTTTCTTTACCATCGCGTCTTCTATTTTCAGACCATTCTCAATCATCTTGGCGAAAGAGGGAGGACATTGCATTTTTAGTCGATAACTCATTTCACTAATAAGATTATCAATGAATATGTCCATATTTTCTTGATCAGGTACATCTCTTGGATACCTATTAAACATTCGTTTCCATCGCTGCAAGAAGATCATAAAAGATTCACCATTCTTTTGTTTAACATTGCATAAATCCAGCATTGTTATCTCATTCCTTACATTCTAGGAGTATTGTGAAATAAATCTATTCACGAGTTCTTCAAAAGATTTGATTCTAGATGGTAATCTTGAAAACCATTCCATTGATTGTCCATTTAAAATCCTAGGGAAAAGACACATCAAGTAAGTTTCGTCGTGTGCAAATTCCATACTCATAGTACAAAACTCCCTAATGTGATCTTGATGATCAAATTTTCCATCGTATTTGTCATATTTAGGGATCTCGCAATGTTGTGGAAATGGTATATATTCAAACTTTTATCAAAAGGATATGGGCAGATATCTTCCAATGAATACTTCTTGGAGCTTGTTCCATTATGCATATCTTGTATCTATTGTTGTAGAGTTTGCATTTGCTGAGTGAGATTTAACAACGGATTATCCATAAGGTTTCTCCTTGTCTCTTCGTAATTTTTTCTATCACTACGCTCTCTTCTTGTGTTATCATGTTATTTTCTCATCTCTTCATGACTCTCTTTGTTTATATCTTCGTTATTTGGATCATCTGTGTTTTGAGTATTACTCGTCTCCGCATCTTGTTTCAAGCCTTCTATGTTAAATTCTTGTGGCAATTTAGCTCCTGATTTTGCTAACATCAAAAGATAATTTTCTTTTTGCTTTGCTAATAATTTTTCCATTAGTCTATCAAATTTGAAATCTTGCTCAAGGTATCTAATGGTGTTATTGATCGCTTCTTCATCAACAGTCGTATACCCAAAAGTGTGGAACGTTGAACTATCTTCTTCTTCCATTAGTTTTTGTTGTTTTCTAAGTTGTTCGTATTGAGCTCTAGTCCAAACTGGTATGTGATTGTTTTGAAATTTTTGAAGTTTTCTAAAGACAACTCAATAGGTAATTATTGGTTTAGCAAGGCATGCTTTGTTGATTTTACCACTATTGTTTGTTCGTTGTGATAAAGCATCTCTTTGTTGAAAAACACATCCTTGCAAAATTTCTCCATCAAATTTTGTCCCACAACCATGTAAATAGTGACGAAAATGGTGTAAGAATGTCCTATGTTTTAATAAGATCTTGTGATTGATATACACAAATCTTATTCTTTTCTGAGTAGCTTTATAACTGGGCTTTCTTTTCTTAAGGCGATACTTAAAATTCATATAAACATATGATAGTCTACAAGTTTGCTTGATTCCAATGTGGGTGCAATTTTGATTTTGATATAACCTAGGTTCAAAATAGGAAAGATATATCCAAGATAATTGTTGGTGTAAATAATTATTCATCTTGGATATTATTACACTTACTTAAGTTTACTTAGGAAATGCATTTCATTTTAGTTTGGGTATGAGACACTTGGGTGTTTGTGCCACATTGGGATAGTGTGTGTAGGAGAAATTCCACCTTTTATGGTGTTGATCTTGTTACTACTTTATCATATCCACTTATTGTGGAGTGATAATTCCACCTTCAGTGGGTGATCCACCTCATGTGGACTATTATATTATTTCTCCTACCTACCCACACCTATTTCCTACCTACCCTTGTTTCTTATTGAGTCACATGTCATGTTTGTGTGCTCACATATCCCTAGCCTTGCCTATATAAGCAAGCTCATCTACATTGTATGTAATTAATTGATTATTGATCATTTTCTATTGATGAGAATACAGTTTATTCTTGTCCTATATTGTGTCTCTATTTTGTACATTTCATTGAGCTCTTGATCTTGGCAAAATCTCACATAGTATCAGAGCCATTGGGGCTTCATTGATTCGTCTTGAAGAGGCATTATTGCGACGTCAAGAGGCAGATTTGAGGAGTAGCATCTTTTGGAGGCATCCTAGATCAGATCTGGCCCCGCCATTGCATCCAGAAGGCCGTTTCCATGAATTTTGGTTATAAAGTCGACCTATTTTGGTGAGAAAAATTTTTTCGCCAATTTTGCTACTATTGTATGAATTTCGAAAAAAAAATTATAATTTTCGAAAAATAAAAATCAAAAATTCGAAAAAATTTCGTCAAAAAAAATTCAAAAAAAAAAAATTGAAAAATCAAAAATCAAAAAAAAAAATTGTTGGATTTGGGGGTCCGCAGACCCCCCGCACTCTGCAGTACCCTGCAGGTAGCAGGTACTGCCCCTGATAGGTACCTGTGTACACCACCGACGCCGCCCATACCCGCAGATCGTCGCCGCCGCCGCCGCGCCGAACTCTCCCGCCAGTCTCTACCGCCCCCGGCAGCTTACTCCTCGCCAACCTGCACTCTCCACCGATTCCCGTGAACCGGCTGTCGCTGCACTGTCCACCGGCACCGGTTCCCGACACCGCCGCAACCTCCACTCGCCCGCCGCCACCGGCCCCCTCAGCCACCGCCGCCAGCCTCCCGGCTCCGGCCGCTCCCTCCACCGGCGGTCAACCCAGATAGGAGGACCCGCGTCCGCCACGTGGCAGGCAGCCACTGGCCCACGGGTACAATCTGTACATAGTGACACGTCACCTCCATACACACAGTCACTACGCCACGTAGTCCTTCTGTACAATACCACGTCATCATCCGTACTGCACAGTCACTTGCCCAGTCAGCAATCCGTATAGTACGGACGCCCAGTCAGCAGGGAGGCGAAGTTTTTACGACGGTCATACGGTCGTCAAATTTAACACAGTGAATTGCTGATGTCAGTGCCACATCAGCATTTTTCAAAAATTTTGTAGGCCCCTCTCATTGAGCTTTTTGATTTTGCAGTTCAACTTCAAATGGCCATAACTTGCTCATTTTTGCTCCTTTTTGGGTGCAATTTTTTTTGAAATGGGCAAGAATTTCGTGCTCTCCGCAGTGGTGAAGAAATTTTTTGATTTTGATGCACTGATTTTTCAGAAAATGCAGTTTTTGGTGACTGTACCTGAGTAATCCCAGTTTTTGCAACTTCAGAGGCTTCGTTTAGGGTCATACGACCTCCTTTTCAGGTGTCATTTTTTTTTTAAAGTGTGTATTTTTTCGTCTACTTTCACATGATGCTATCAAATTGATGCCATTGTAAGTAGAAATTGTACTTTCAGATTTTGGCCATTTTTGGCTCTCTTGGTACTTGTATATTTGCTTGAATCTCAATTAGATTCATTGCAGTATTGATTAAAGTCTCTTGTATCACATTTGAGAAGTTGTAAAATTTGCATCATAAGTCCACTTTGCCTTGTTTTGCAAGTGGCTCATTGTAATCGCACTAAGTATAAAGTGCCAAAATCATCACTTTAGGGGGGGTACTTTGATTGAGTGAATTTGGGGGGGTGTCTCTTGTGCTTTTGTGCTCTTGTGTTCCTTCCTTTTTGCTGCTATGGGTTCTTCTAAGTTTCCTCTCTTAACTCCTCATAATTATGCTACTTGGAAAATTGATGCATGGAATAAACTTATGGAAAAAGGACTCACTCATTACATTGATGGAACTATTGTTGCTCCCGTTGATCCTAAGGTTGATCCAATTGGTCACTTGGATTGGCTCACTAAAAATATCATGGCAATTGGTACCTTAAGAAAGTATGTATCAAAGGATCTCATTTTTCATATTGAGAAGTGTACTCTAATCAAGGATGCTTGGCAAAAGTTTCAAGACTTGTATGGTCAAGTTGATGAGATTAGGGGATATCAAATTGATAGTGATTTCACCATGTTAGATCCCAAGAACTTTGATACTATACAAGATTATGTCACTAAGGCAAATGAGTTGAGGGCACAACTCAAAGATTGTGCCATTGATAAGAAGGATACTCAATTGATATTCAACTTGATAAGCAAGCTTCCACAAGAATATGCAACATTTGTTTCTAGTTTCCAAACCCATAGGATGACAATGGGTTCAAGCTACAAAATGCCTAGATTTGATGCTTTCAATGAAATGTTGATGATGGAACAAACTAAATTGATAAGCATGGGCATTCTTAAGGCTTCTAAGTCTCAAGCATTAGTGGCAAATCAAGGGAACAAAGGAAATCAAGGAAAGGACAACTCAAACAAGAAGAAATGGCAATCAAAGCCTAAAGAAAAAGCACCATCTTCTCCACAACAAGGAGATTCATCCTCTTCCAAGAGAGATAATTCACCAAAGAGGGAGAGACCTACTTGTGCTTATTGTAAAAAGATTGGTCATGAGGAGCATCGTTGCCATTCTAAGAAGATTGATGAGCTTACACATATAATCAAAAAGCATAACATTGATTTGCCTAAAGTCTACATGAAGGATGATTCATCAACTTCCACTTCCTCACATTCAAAAGGAAAAGGGCAAGCATTCATGGCTTCTACAAGTGGGAAGACTCACTCTTTTGGAACAAGAAAAGGAAAAGCTCTATGTGCTACTATCAGTCATGATTCAGAGAGATGGCTTCTAGATTCAGGGGCTTCTCATCATATGGCATCTTCACAGTATATGTTCTCTACATTTGAGCCTTGCACCATGCCACAAATTTTGATGGGCAATCATACATACATGGATGTGATTGGGAAAGGATCTATTGACATTGGGGATAACTCCTTCAATGATGTGTTGTGTGTACCCCACTTGACAAACAATCTCCTTTCTATCTATCAAATCACACATGGCGCAACTAAGAGAGTTGTGGAGTTCACACCTGACTCAGTTTTCATTAGAGACTTGGAGACTAGAGCTATCATTGCAACTGGGGTGGTTGATCATGCATCTCGGTTATACTCCTTTTCAAATTTTGTTGATGATGATGATTTCACATTTGATGATTCTACACATGATGATCACACTTCTTGTGATGGTTCAGATTTTGAGGAGAACTTTGGGCACTTGAACATGGGGATTCTCACATGTGACCCCATTCTTGAGCCTTGTATTTCATCTCCTCATATTGATATCACATCACCTATTGCACCTGATGATGCGGATAGTGCGACAGTTTTGCCTTCATGTGATTCAGTGCAGCAGGATATTCATTGTCTTCCAGCTTCAGATTCATGGATGATTACTTGACAGATATTGCAGGTTTATTTATGGAATCCTACATTGCTGATTTGGGAGACATCATTGATGACATTCATATTCTCTTTGATGAAGGTGATCCTTCTTCGATTGTTGCAAGGGCACACTCTGACCCTCTTGTTCATTCTCTACATGATCATTCTTTTGAGGTTGACATGATTGTGGATACTTATGTATAGCAGTTGGAGGAGGTCTCTTTATTTTTTGAGGAGACATGTGAGTCTTTGGGACATGTTCTACATCCATCTCCACTAGATCTTAGAGTGCCTTTTTCAGCAGTGTGGCACAGTTTACCACCTTTGGAGGGGATATCTTTCAGCATCGACATGGGAACACTTGAGCAGTTTTCAAAGATTCCTTTCATCATGAGTTTTCTTCATACATCTTCCCTTCATGATTGGGGAGACTTCATGGATACACCTTTGGTTTTGTTTCTTCCTAAGGGGAGGAATGTTTTTCGACGTTCGTGGAGCAGTTTCTTTATACATCGAGCTTCTATCATTGGTGCAGATTCCACATTGAGGGGGGGCTTCCTAGCTTCTCTTCTACTCTCATATGGGGGGGACTTTTTCCTCACATGAGGTTTTGTCCTTCATATTCTTCCATGAGATTTCTCTTGTATGTTTTTCATCTCTCTTTTGGGGGAGGGTTTTTTCCCATTGGGTTTTTCTCTCTTTCCCCACTTTGTGAAAGTTTTCATTGCATTGGTTTGCATGCATTTGCATTTGTACATGGGTACCTAACATGGCCTAGTAGCCGGGACCCATCTTGCATTGCTTAGTTGCATTGTAGACTTAAGTGCATTCCCCTAAGTTGCACTTAAGGGGGGGTGTTGGTGTAAATAATTATTCATCTTGGATATTATTACACTTACTTAAGTTTACTTAGGAAATGCATTTCATTTTAGTTTGGGTATGAGACACTTGGGTGTTTGTGCCACATTGGGATAGTGTGTGTAGGAGAAATTCCACCTTTTATGGTGTTGATCTTGTTACTACTTTATCATATTGTAACGTCATAAATTGTACGCACTTGCTAAAGCAGTACAATTTCACACCTAGTTTAGCACCCGCCTTGGCGCAGTTGCATTTTGCATTGCATTTCTCCTTTAGCACTTAATTAATCAAATTAATTAGGTCTAAAGGTTCTATTTCATCATCTTCCACATCATAAAGTCAGGCCCTTTCATTAAAGCGTGCCCCTTTCATTTTATTCCTCCAATACATCATCTAATCAAAAACCCTAATTAGGCCCTATTCTGAGCTTGGGGGCTTGATTTCGGGGGTTAAAACATCTCGAAATCACCTGTAACTTCGGGATTCTCTCTAAAATCATCATATCTGATGGCCCTCAAAATTTGGTGAAAAGTTGTCGGGACCATGGCGCCCGGAGTGCACACGGTCCCAGACATTTTTCCCCAAATTTTAGGAGCACGATCCAATCATAAAATAAAGCTTAACCCCAAGAAATTGGTGGGATATTCAATCTCTAGGTCGGCCAAAAGTTGGAATTAAGACCTAGGGTTTCATACATAAGAGCTCTCTTTCTTCATTTGAAGAGATCAGAATTTTGTTTTCAGGAACCTCATATGCAGCGAAAGAGCAGATCTTTGAAGACTTCAACAACTTTCAACATCCCTCTATCAAGCATTTATCAAATCCATTCATCCATTTAGGGCTTGGAAGACATTGAAGAACAATAGGAGATTACCAACTGAAGATTGGCTTGTACCTCTCCCTTGGGGGTTGGGTATGATTTCATGTTGTTTTCATGTCTTTGCATAAGCTTCAATATATCATTTATCCATGCTTTAGATCACTTTGCATCTTGATTTAGAGCATTTACATTATCATTTACAAGCAATTAGGGTTTACTTTCTAGGTTGCTCTAGTTTGCTTACTTGCATTTTAGATCTTGCACACACACGAGGTCTGCACACACATTACTTTTACAATACAACTTGGCTATTCATGGAGGTGGAAATCACCGAAGCGGGGGTTTGACTAAGGCAAAACCCTATATAGCCGCCCAAACATTTTTTTCAGATACAAGTGCAGGTTTCGGGACTCGGACGACGCCGCAGGTTGCAGATCTGGGAAAAGCAGGTCGAGACAGCACCCCACACCAAATTGCAGAGCAAAAGACCAGGACAGGGGCGTGGGGCGCTGGGCGCCCTGGTCCCTGGGACAGAGGCGTTGGGCGCCCTAGTCCTCCTGACAGACAGCATTTCAGACAGTTTTCCAGAGTGCAAAACAACAGTTTCAGGTGCGGTTCCGGGACAGAATCAGGACAGTGGCGCCCGCGCCCCCGTCCCGAACATTTTCACTCAGATTTTGGCTCCAGATACGCATCTGCATTCTTGTCTTGTCCTTGTGTTTGCAGCTTTCCGTTATTTAAGTTCAATTCTGCAATCTTGTTATTAGTTCATACTTGCATTTTGGGGTTAAGAATTGAACTTGCATAATCTTACCTTTCAATTACAACAAAGGAATAGAAACCCTAATAGGTAGCCCGTGGCTCTCTCTTTCACCAAAAAGAAGTAGCCAATTGTGCGATACCTCTAGGCTCTTTCGTATTCCGTAATGTGTGACAAAAGGTAGGATTAGGACATGTTAGCCTAGTCTTGCTTTTTCCCCCACACATTTTGGTGAACTCGATGTGAACTATCATTGCTTCCTCTTGCATTGCATTTGTTAGGTCTAGATCTAGATTTAGTGTGTTTTCATAAAAAGAAAAAAAAAAGAGTGTGTTTCTTTGCATTGTGTGCCTAAGTTTTATGCAACTTTTATTTCAAAATGTCAGACTTTTATTTGCAAAATGTTCATGCTTATGATGATTATTATGAGTATAGCCAAGATGAATTAGATGAAGCTTTAGATGAGTTTTTGAACCCTAAAGAGGCCAAACCTTCATTTTACCAAAAACTCATAAACCTTGTTACTATGCCATTTCGTTGTGATGAGAAAGATAAGTTGAATGATTCCTCTCAAGGGTACATTCCTATCAACTCTTCCACTAAATCTAGTAACATGGTTGTTTTCAATAATCCCCTCTATGAGGAGATGTCTCCTTTTGAATCAAAAGATAAACCTTTTAATAGATATGATCATGCTTTGTTGGATGATGCTCTTGATGACTTTGTGGCTTTATCGAAATCTCTAAACAAGAACAAGACTTCTAAATTGGTTAACATGATAAACTTGAATGAGCATAAAAAGCCTCTCTTTGAAGTCCAAGGTGCTTATCCTTCTCCCACCTTTCAAGTTCCTAAATCACCTCTCCTTACTGTCCAAGGAGGGTATGATCATGATTCCTTTATTACTCCAAATAAACCTATCATCACTGTGCAAGGAAGAAAACCTATAAGTCCTTATAATTATGCCAAGCAATTAACTAGAGAGAGTTATCATGTGGTTGCCCATACTTATCATACCAGAAATAATAGGCAACCTAGTCCTCCTGTTATTCCAATTTCTCTTCCGAATCCTCAGCCAATTCTTCCGCAAGCTCCACGTATTTCACAAGTTCTTAGTAAGGAATATGATCTCATAGAACAACTTAAAGTTACCCCTGCTAAGATATCCCTTTGGGATTTGATTCAAACTTCTTCCGCTCATCATGGAATGTTACAAGATGCCTTGAAAGATCTGAATGTTCCTCCACCGAATACATCTAGTAATATAGCATCTTTGGTTAACTCTGTGATGAATCCTAAAGCTCAAATTGTGTTTACCCAAGATGAGTTGCCTACTAGTGAAATTCAACATCAATATGATCCCTTGATGATTGTGGTTATCATGAAAGACACTGCTATAAGACGAACACTAGTAGATAATGGCTCTGGTCTTAATGTGTGTAGCATTAATCTTTTGCATAAGATGAATGTGGATACATCCCTAATTGAGCCTGACCCTCGTCCTATTCGAGGCTTTGACAATGTGGCTAAGACTTCATTAGGTATTGTCACCTTACCCCTCACAGTGGGGCCTGTTACTTTGCCTACTCCTATCCATGTTATGTCAGGAAATCTAACATACAACTTGCTATTAGGGAGACCTTGGATTCACAGTATGCAAGCTGTCCCCTCTACATTGCATAGACAAGTTAAATTTATTTATAACAATAAGACATATACCTTGATAGGTGATACTAATTTCCAAACTTGTTTACAAACATCTACTTCCAAAGGGGGTTCTTCTAAGCCGTCCTCGTCTAGTGATGACTCTTTAAACAAGATACCTATCGATGAATCCTTGCTCTCTGATGATCAAAATTCTGTGGATGAGTCTGGAGCTCCTGAAGAAGATTCTTCTCTACTTGAATCTACACATAAGAAGGATTTTGATCCTGAGAAGATTCTCGCAGACGACGATTGGGGATCTCTTGATTTTAATCCCACCTTTGTAGGTGAATATAAGGTTCCTTCTAGAGAGCTTAAAGCTGAAAAGAAGGAAGAAGCTAAAAATCAATCAACACTACCTGAACCTATGAGTAATAACTTCGTGGCCGCTTCTCAAACTTCTTCTCCCCGCACTTCCAATTCTGAAGGGTTTGATTCTTTCTCTTATGAAAAACCACCTTCTCTTTCTGAAATGGCTGATCATTATGGTTGTGGTTTTCGCATTTTTGCTAAGCAGGGGTATCATGGAAATGGTTGTGGCGCTCACGAACAAGGGATAAAGGTTCCTCTAGAGAATAATCTTCACAATTATGCCTTTGGACTTGGCTATAATCCCTGCAAGCACACTAAAGCTTCTAGAAGACCATGTATTAGTGTTAATACTATTTCTACATCTCTATCAATGCAACACCCCGAGTATATTGATAAGGATCCTTCGTGTGCCTGTGCTTTGGATGTTTTTCCTACCGATGATGCTTTAGCTGAGTTTTTAGGAGCATATGATACTCTTCCTCGTTATCATCACAATAGGGGACTCCCTTATTGTTTGAACACTGAAGCCTATTTTGGAAAAGAGACGGATAACGATGAGATTGTGAAAGAATTCCCTCAGTTAAAGGATACTCCTCAACAAAGTAATCTTCTTATAAGTGACACCATTGATGTTAAGATGGATCCTTGCAATGAAGAAAAAGTTATTAAAATTGGAAAATGTCTGGACGAAGAGGAACAAAAACAATATGACGATTTATTGCGTGAATTCCCTGAGATATTTGCTTGGACATATTCTGACATGCCTGGTATAGATCCTAAGATTGTTACTCATAATATTGTCTTAGTTCCTGATGCTAAGCCTGTGAAACAAAAGATTCGAAAAATGAATCCTAAGGTGGCTTTGCTTGTTAAGGCTGAGATTGAAAAATTACTGGAAGCCGGATTTATCCGTCCTATTGATTATTCCCCATGGATTTCAAATATTGTCGCTGTGGCTAAACCAGATAATAAAATAAGAATGTGTACCAATTTTTGAGATTTAAATAAAGCTTCTTTAAAAGATGATTTCCCTCTTCCAAACATTGACATGATAGTTGATTCTACGGCAGGACATGCTTTATTATCCTTCATGGATGGTTTTTCAGGGTACAATCAAATTTTCATTAATCCTCAAGATCAATTCAAAACTGCTTTCACCACTCCTTGGGGTACGTTTTGTTGGGTAATGATGCCTTTCGGACTTAAAAACGCCGGCGCAACTTATCAACGAGCGATGACCCTTATCTTTCACGATTACATGCATAAGATTTTAGAAGATTATGTTGATGATGTTTTAGCCAAATTCATTCTCCGCATAGATCACATTAAGATCCTTCGTCAAATCTTTGAAAGGATTCATAAATATCACATGTGCTTGAATCCCCGAAAATGTGTTTTTGGTGTGGATAGTGGAAAACTATTAGGATTCATAGTTTCGCATCATGGGATTGAGGTGGATACTAAGAAAATAGATGCTATTGTCAACATGCCACCTCCTAGAAATGTGTCTCAACTCAAAAGCTTACAAGGAAAGATTCAGGCTATTCGTAGGTTTGTATCTCAACTTGCGGATCGTACTTTTCCTTTCACTCAACTTCTCAAAAAGAATATCACTTTTCAATGGAATGAAGATTTTCAGCAAGCATTTGAAGATTTAAAAATGTATTTGGCTGATCCTCCTATCCTTCGATCGGCCGAACCTTCTAAACCCTTCCTTCTTTATACAGTTGCTTCCTCTCATGCTCTTGCAGCATTATTGGCACAACGTGATAAAGATGGTAAGGAGTGTCCGGTTTATTATATAAGTCATACCTTACTCGATTATGAGACCCGATATTCTGTGATAGAAAGACAATGCTTGGCCTTGGTGTTTGCGACTCATAAATTGAGACATTATCTCTTAAATTCAGAAGTCCACGTCATGGTAAAGTTTGATCCGTTGAAGCATCTTTTCTCTAAAATTGATTTATCAGGACGCCTAGCTAAGTGGGTTATGATGTTAACTGAATTTGACCTTAAATTTGTTTCACAAAGGGCAATTAAAGGGCAAGCGTTGACCGATCACTTAGTTGAGGCCCCTTCACCTTTCTCCTTCCCTAACCCTGAGTCTTTTCCTGACGACTTCATCCTTTGTACAGAGAAAGATGAAACTTGGGAGTTATACTTTGATGGCTCTAAGTGTTGTACGGGATCGGGGGCAGGTGTTGTTCTGATTTCTCCTACAAAGAAGTCCATTCCCTTATCTTACCGTCTCAATTTCCTATGTACCAATAACATTGCTGAGTATGAGGCTCTTATAGCAGGAATAAAGGTAGCCTTGGCTTTGAATATAAAACACATACATATTTTTGGAGATTCTCAACTGATTATAAGACAAGTAACAGGACTGTATCAAGCAAAACAAGACAAATTATCACAATATAAAGACCTTGCTATCTCTTTGTTGCAAAAATTTGATTCTTACACCATAGAACCTGTTCCTCGAAAAGATAATCGACATGCGGACGCAATGGCATGTGTGGCTTCTCTTGTATCTTTAGAGGACCCCATGGTTGATCTTAAATTCGTTATTCACAACCTCATTTCACCAGCTATTGTAGATGATTCCAGCCTGGTGACATGTTGCGACTTTATAGACTCAGATGAATGGTACTCGCATATCGTAAGATACTTGACTGATGGTACCTTTCCTGATTCCGCCAATAGGAACACCAGGGCTAGAGTTCGCAAGTTGTCTGCTAGGTATATCATTCTTTCTAATGTTCTTTACCGAAGGGGTTATAATGGTCTTCTCCTTCGCTGTCTTAACAAATCAGAAATCCCTATTGCTCTTGAAGAGGTGCATTCAGGTGCCTATGGGGGGCATTTTGGAGGTAAATCCTTGGTTCAAAGGTTGCTCCGTATGGGATATTATTGGCAAACTATGCAGCAGGATTCTTTTTCATTTGTTACGAAATGTCATCAATGTCAACAACACAATAATTTGATTCATGCTCCTGCCCAAGAACTCCGTTCTCAGGTAGCCTCTTGGCCTTTCTCTGCATGGGGGTTGGATCTCATCAGTAAAATCTCTCCTCCTTCATCTCAAGGACATACTTTCATAATAACCGCAACAGATTACTTTACAAAGTGGGTAGAAGTTGTTCCTCTTCGCTCTACTACTGCTGAAGTGATTTGTCGATTTCTTCTAGAAAACATTATTTCTCGATTCGGGATACCTTCCACTATAATCTCTGATAATGGGACATCATTTAAGAACAAGGATGTGAAGAAATTCCTTGAGAAATATCATATCAAACATCGATTTTCTACACCATACTATCCTCAATCAAATGGTCAAGCCGAATCATCCAATAAAATAATTGAACAAATTCTTCGCAAAACTATGAATAAGCATGGTAAGGATTGGAGTACTCAGCTAATCTATGCTCTTTGGGCCTACCGAACGAGTGTACGAATTGCTACCGAAACTACACCTTATAATCTTGTTTATGGTGCTGATGCTATTATGCCTTTAGAATTAGAGATTCCATCACTTAGAGTTTCTCTCAAAGGTATAGTAGACGATGACTCTTACAAAGAACAAAGGCTTCAACAGCTTGAGATGCTTGATGAATAGCGTATAAATGCTCTTGAGCATATTCAAGCGTATCACAAAACTCTACAACGAAGCTATAATGATAAGGTTATTCAACGTTCCTTCTCAGTGGGTGACTTAGTGCTCTATGAGAATCAGCGCAATGTGAATGCCTTACCTGAAGAAAAGGGAAAATTTAGTCCTAATTGGCTTGGACCATATGTTGTTATTGAATATTATGGATCAGGTGCTTACAAAATAGCGGATGTAGACGGTATGCCTCTTAAAGACCCTATAAACGCTATGCATTTGCACAGATACTATGCTTAATTCCTCATTCCTTATCACCCATCTATTTCCTTTCTCATTTCCTCAAAATTGGATAATATGTTAGCATATCTTTGTTAGAGCAAATAGAATTAAATGATGTTTTGTTTAATCTATGTTGCTTCGTTCTTGACAAGCGTGTTTCTTTACTTTATGATTTGTCTTGAATTCATTTATGTAAATTGCAAAAGATTTACATTTTTCATTATGTTGACATATTATACAATATCTTCATGTGTTAAGTTGAATCATGTCATGTTGTGTTTAAACTCAAATTAAATCACATTAGTTATATGATTCGTAGGCTTAATACATATTCTCTTCCTTATCATCAATGTAGTACTTGATCAAATATTTTAATTAAGTCACACATGTATCAATTTAATCGTGGAGCATTGAGAAATCAATCACATGGAAATTAAATTCAGAACATACATGTACATCTACCAAATGTATTAACTTTAATCACAATACACATTGTTTAGGCATTAAAGATAACACGTTTGAGACAAAGAAGCATGTATATATATATATATGTGGATCAATATACAAAGGTAGGTCACTATACATCCAAAATGTGACCTACCCTACATCCTAAAATCATCTCCTATCCCTAGGGCTGGTGGCTGGAGAGTGACAACTAGATGCTCCCTCCTAATCCGGCCATGCAGGTGGACCCATAGGGGTATACCGTGATATAGATCGTGAATGGCTCCGAGAGGAACTCCTACGATCCCTATCCATAAGGATCGCGTGATACGAGGTAGCCTCGGCCTGAGCTGCTGCTAGATCACGCTGTGCCCGCTGAAGGTCCTCTAATAGAGCTTGCTCTCTCTCCCTCCATATCTCTACCTGTACTTGAAATGGGGAAAACAAATCATCATGCCGACCCGCGTTCCCTTGAGGTCTATAAGCAACCTGTGAGGAACTAGGGATCTGTGCTGTCGTGGAGATATCTATCACTGCTTGCTGGATCAAGGAACGCCACTCCTGCACATTAGCTGTAGCAGTAGAATAGATTTTGTGTTAGTACCATTTTATATCATCAAAACATCAATCAATCAATTTAAACCTACTATACCTGGATCTCCCTCACGCCAGTAGGGATCGTGATATGGTAGCATCTGTGACTGGTAACTACTAGGCTCCCCACGCTCGAATGATCTGTGGGCAATGGGTACAGGTCTCCGTATCGCCTCGTGTTCCCCCTTTTGGGGAATAACGGGAGGATCTAGGGCTACGGTATCATTCCCTGAATGATGGGGAGCTGCATCTAACTCCTCCTCATCATCTCTATCCTCATCTGCATCCTCATCCTCATCTGCATCCTCGTTCTCCTCATCATCATCTCTCTCCTCCTCGTCCTCCTCCTCCTCCTTAGCACTAGGCTGATCTCCTATAGGCGGATCAGGCTCTCCTGCCTCCTCATGACCCTCTCCCTCCTCTGGCTCCTCCGACCTGGATCCCTGATCCTCATGTCGGTCTCCATGTCTCCATGGGCCTGGATGGCCTGTCGGGTGATCTGGTGGAAAGATAGGCCCTGGGTATGATCTCGTAAACCATGAGAGATACCTGCACTGTGCCCCGGGGTCTGCAGCATAATTAGTGACCACATCCTGATCGGACCCCTCTATATTTGTGATCTCGATATCATCTATCGTGGGTCTCGCTACTGCTCTAGGTCTGGGAAGGACTCGTGAGTGTCGAGTGTAGATGGGCACATCGGCTGGAACACACTGCTCTAGCCCAAACTGCCTCCGTACTCGGTCAAAGTAGAATGGGACTATGATGTGTGGATATCGCCCTCTCAGTAGGCGGTTCCTCTGTAGGCATGCTAACTGTCTCTCCATCCCATCCCATCTGTGCATCCGCAGATATGGTCTCCACACGGTCACCTCAGCTGTCAATCTGTCAACCATCACTCTCCAATACAATAGATCTCAAAATATCCACTTGCTGGGAAGTGGATAAGAAAATACCCTAGGTCGCTCGCTAGCCGTACTCATCGGATAGCCGACAGGCCTGGTGCATGTAAAGTGCTCAAATATCCACACCTGCAGAAGTGTGCACGTCATCAAGCTGCATCCCTGTCCGAAAACATACTCCTTGAGGTCGTGATAGAGATGTGCAAGCATACTTCGACCCCGGGCATATACTCTCCTGTGTCTCTCCATAGCCCTGATGCACCATGTGAGACCCCCATGCATGTGTGTACCTCGCCCATTAGGGCAGATAGCGAGTGCAATGATGGTATCATAAGACGTCTCATGAGGGGCACCTCTCCTGTAGGATGTAAGAGCCAGCTGACCATGATACGACCTCTCGTCTCACTTGGCATGACTCTCCCTATGCAATATACCTGCTCCCTCTGATGATCCTCTACTGACCGATCGATCGCATATGGTAGCTCCTCTGATCGGTAGGCGAAGAATGTGGTACACATCCTCAAGTGTCACCGTCATCTCCCCTACTGGAAGCTGGAATGTGCATGTGTCAGGATCCCATCGCTCCATGAGTGCCATCAGCATCGTAGGATGAAATCGAATGGCTGGCATAAGAATCATAGACCACAAACCTACTATTGACAATGTGTCTCTCTCTGCCTCAGTAAGTCGGGGAATCTGATCATGCAAACTGCGAAGAATCTGCCCTGCCGTGTGCTCTCTCATGTACGGGAGACCCTGCATCACAAAAACATAACTATAATCAGTACTCAATCATCAAAATCATTCATGCAAACTGTCGAACATCGTATGCTAACCCTGACATCTCTCGCCAAGTCCTGATTGGGACCATGGCGCCCCACAGGGACCATGGCGCCCTGAAGGGACCATGGCGCCCCACAGGGACCATGGTGCCCTGGGTGGGACCCAGGGTCAGATTCCAAGGCCCACAAACGATCACAGAAAGTCAAATGTAGAAAATCAAAAGTCAAAGTTCAGTCAACTTACCTCGTCCAGTGGCTCCTCATCGATCACAGCCTGTCGCATGATCTCAATCCTCGCGGGACACTCCGGTCGTCGTGAAGGCATGATGATGGCTGTGTGGGCTCCACTGCAATGAACAATATTCAGAAATCAACAAAGTGACAAATGCAAATGTCACTTTCAAGGTATATACTTTCATTCCTTTACCTTTACTTTCAAAACCCTAATTTTCCTCTTTCACTCATTTCATCATAACTTGAGTTTGGGAGATGCGATTTTCGAACCGTTTGTTGCGTAGGAATCGTATTTTCATTCCCCTACTCTCGGGATGTTCCAAAAAGTGCTCTGATGAAGCCTTTTCAGTGAACATCCCTCATCAATACTCTCTTACATAATTTGTCGTAAGTAAACTTGTTACCCTGTTTCACCTCCCTAATAAGCAAGTCGAAACAGGGGGGGGCATATAGTTACTCACAAATTTCATCACCTTCCTTAGTAAGAATTAGGTGATTTTGTGATCTAACATGTGTTTTGTAGGGTGCGGTTCCTAACTGTGTACTATAGATACCGCTGGGGGCTTCGTTCAACGGACTTATGGATATATCCTTTTTCAAATAATGTTTACTTTTCTGTACTTTAGCTTGCATATGCACGTAGTACTCATATGACCGCTAAAGTGGGGGCTAAATGTAACGTCATAAATTGTACGCACTTGCTAAAGCAGTACAATTTCACACCTAGTTTAGCACCCGCCTTGGCACAGTTGCATTTTGCATTGCATTTCTCCTTTAGCACTTAATTAATCAAATTAATTAGGTCTAAAGGTTCTATTTCATCATCTTCCACATCATAAAGTCGGGCCCTTTCATTAAAGCATGCCCCTTTCATTTTATTCCTCCAATACATCATCTAATCAAAAACCCTAATTAGGCCCTATTCTGAGCTTGGGGGCTTGATTTCGGGGGTCAAAACATCTCGAAATCACCTGTAACTTTGGGATTCTCTCTAAAATCATCATATCTGACGGCCCTCAAAATTTGGTGAAAAGTTGTCGGGACCATGGCGCTCGGAGTGCACACGGTCCCGGACATTTTTCCCCAAATTTTAGGAGCACAATCCAATCATAAAATAAAGCTTAACCCCAAGAAATTGGTGGGATATTCAATCTCTAGGTCAGCCAAAAGTTGGAATTAAGACCTAGGGTTTCATACATAAGAGCTCTCTTTCTTCATTTGAAGAGATCGGAATTTTGTTTTCAGGAACCTCATATGCAGCGAAAGAGCAGATCTTTGAAGACTTCAACAACTTTCAACATCCCTCTATCAAGCATTTATCAAATCCATTCATCCATTTAGGGCTTGGAAGACATTGAAGAACAATAGCAGATTACCGACTGAAGATTGGCTTGTACCTCTCCCTTGGGGGTTGGGTATGATTTCATGTTGTTTTCATGTCTTTGCATAAGCTTCAATATATCATTTATCCATGCTTTAGATCACTTTGCATCTTGATTTAGAGCATTTACATTATCATTTACAAGCAATTAGGGTTTACTTTCTAGGTTGCTCTAGTTTGCTTACTTGCATTTTAGATCTTGTACACACACGAGGTCTACACACACATTACTTTTACAATACAACTTGGCTATTCATGGAGGTGGAAATCACCGAAGCGGGGGTTTGACTAAGGCAAAACCCTATATAGCCGCCCAAACACCTTTTTCAGATACAAGTGCAGGTTTCGGGACTCGGACGACGCCGCAGGTTGCAGATCCGGGAAAAGTAGGTCGAGATAGCACCCCACACCAAATTGCAGAGCAAAAGACCAGGACAGAGGCGTGGGGCGTTGGGCGCCCTGGTCCCTAGGACAGAGGCGCTAGGCGCCCTAGTCCTCCTGACAGACAGCATTTCAGACAGTTTTCCAGAGTGCAAAATAGCAGTTTCAGGTGTGGTTTCGGGACAGAATCAGGACAGTGGCACCCGCGCCCCCGTCCTGAACATTTTCACTCAGATTTTGGCTCCAGGTACGCATCTGCATTCTTGTCTTGTCCTTGTGTTTGCAGCTTTCCATTGTTTAAGTTCAACTCTGCAATCTTGTTATTAGTTCATACTTGCATTTTGGGGTTAAGAATTGAACTTGCATAATCTTACCTTTCAATTACAACAAAGGAATAGAAACCCTAATAGGTAGCCCGTGGCTCTCTCTTTCACCAAAAAGAAGTAGCCAATTGTGTGATACCTCTAGGCTCTTTCATATTCCGTAATGTGTGACAAAAGGTAGGATTAGGACATGTTAGCCTAGTCTCGCTTTTTCCCCCACACACATATCCACTTATTGTGGAGTGATAATTCCACCTTCAGTGGGTGATCCACCTCATGTGGACTATTATATTATTTCTCCTACCTATCCACACCTATTTCCTAACTACCCTTGTTTCTTATTCAGCCACATGTCATGTTTGTGTGCTCACATATCCCTATCCTTGCCTATATAAGCAAGCTCATCTACATTGTATGTAATTAATTGATTATTGATCATTTTCTATTGATGAGAATACTGTTTATTCTTGTCCTATATTGTGTCTCTATTTTGTACATTTCATTGAGCTCTTGATCTTGGCAAAATCTCACAATAAGGAACACAAGGTGGATTGATCAAGTTTCATGATAGAGGGTTTGATATATCCTGATGAGAAACTGACAATGATATTGATTTTTGCACTTAAGATGTTTGAATCAATATCTTGTTGAATGTTTTATGCTTATGGAAACCTTTTGAAAACAGCCTATTGGATTGGTAGTTATCAAACTAGTTTGAAAATGTGTGATAGTTTAAAGACAAATCTACTCAAGAAGTGTTTTGATACTAACTTTGAAATTTTGGTTTGATATACTTTTTTTCGGATGTGGAAAAGCCTTTGTGCTAACTTTTTTGGTAAAAATGTTAACTTATCGGATAAAAGTGCTATTTTGTTGCTTGAAAGCGCTATTCTGACTATGTTTCGAGGATTCTTTTCAAAATTTTCAGCAAGTTGTTGGATTTTTTTGTTCATTTTTAGATGATGACTTTCTTCAATTTTTGACCATGTTATAGACATAGAAGACACAATGTTTGAAAAACAAAATGCACAAGCAAGTACAAATCTTATGGCAGGCTAAGACAACAATTGTTGAATCTCACATGGGGTTTCCCCTGAGGCTATGCTATTCAAAGCGGATATTTAGATGCTTGACCGCACTGATCCAACCTCGGCACTCACTTCTCCGGGGCAACCAAGCAATAGTTTCCATGAAAACTCCCCATGGAAAACTTTATATCTCTACTAAAAACCATATGTGTGTGAGACGCTTAAGAGGTCCGACCTCCTGCGCTAACAATTAGAAGGATTTTGACAACTAGTACAAGTGGTTTTTAGTAAAGGCTTCTGGTCATGTGGCCATACATGCGACACTTTCATCTCTGTAAATACAGAAGGTTCCCAGCCTATAGAGGTTACGCTCCATAGGGTTTATGGGGAAACATAGTTTCAGTATGAACTTACCAGCACATGTTCCTTGTGACTTTTGTCACAAACATAATTTATTTAGAGTGGATTGGAAAGACTCGGTATTAGCCCGTTTCCACTTTGGGTCATTCCCCTCTCACTGGCCCCCTCAAGGTAGCTCAGGAAGGCAGACCATCTAAAGGTTACACATAAAAGAAAGTAGGTCTGGTTTTCTGATCACCATATGAGGGTGAGAGCATACTTACCTACTACTTTATCAAGCACAAAAACACAAGTTTATTTTAGCCTTCTAAAATCTATGTGCAACTACTTTAAAGAAGTCACTCAAAATGCAAGTTGCATGCTGTCAATTTATCCCCTTAGTTAAGCTAAATGAGCAAGATATGATGTGTTCCTTTCCAAAATAGAACTCTTAATTAACTAGGTGAAGAAATGCATGAAATTTGCTTAAAAACAATC
Organism: Cryptomeria japonica; assembly: GCF_030272615.1. Lineage (NCBI taxonomy): Eukaryota > Viridiplantae > Streptophyta > Pinopsida > Cupressales > Cupressaceae > Cryptomeria > Cryptomeria japonica. The sequence continues at coordinate 498,319,969 of NC_081411.1, read as the reverse complement.
TTGCACATAGACATGTCAGTAGTTTGAAAATTTCAATTCTTGGACATTCGGACCTGCAAGAAAATTTTGTCAATTACAAATAAAAGCACTATCCTAACAAATGCGTTGTTTTTCACCTCAAAAGCGCTAACCTAAAGGACAAAAGCACTAAACTGTGACACAAAAGCGTTGCTCTATAGACTAAGAAGCGAGAAATCACTGATAAAAGCGCTAACCAAAATGACACATGCGTTAACTTGTAGGACAAAAGCGTTGCTCTGAGGATTAAATGCGTTGATTTGTAAACAAAAGCGCTAACCTATTAAATAAAAGCATTGTCAGAACTCACACAGGCCTGAATCTCGATTATAAATGCGTTAAATTTGTTTTTGCGAGAACTAGACAGGATATTAGAAAGATATATGCGAGGCTCCAGCCTCATGGTGGGCCCGAAAATGTGTTGACTTGAATTTCATCATCAGAATACTGCCTGCAAGATGTTAGTTTCACAAAATACAAAGTAAATGCTACAGGAAATCCAAATTCAACCAATGAAACTACATGAAATGAATATTAAAATAAAAAACATTATTTTTACCTCCATGGTTTAAGTCTCATTGTGTCCTAACTCCACTATTCCTAGTTGCAAATGATGTGCTCTCAAACAAGCACTGATAGCTTCCAAGATGACATATGAAGAATGGACTGATAACTGATAGTTAACTGATACTATGATATGCAATGCTAAATGATTATGTTATTTGAGAAATGAAAAATGATTATGCTAATTGCTTCAAGATTAAAACTCATGGATGCATAAGTTTTCACAAATGGTTAACTTGAAAATTCACTTGAAGACTAACTCTTTCTCAACTCAAACTCCTGATTTTATGGACTTTGAGAGGATAAGATGATGTGGCATGGATCAACACTCATGATTAGATCTGCATATTTGGATGGTTGTGAGCAAAGGTGAAGGTTGAGAGAAAGGGGGAAGGAGAAGACAAGTGTCACTCATCTCACCTTGACTAGGTTGCTAACCAAGGGAATCTAGGGATGGTTAGAGAGGATTTAGGCATGAGAGGACAAGTGGACTCAAGTCCTTCCTAAGATATAGGGATGTTGGAGAGAATATAGAAGAAGTTTAAGAAATATGTTTACGTACACAATATTTCATTTATTTTGGAGGTTGGAGATAAGTGGCTAATAAATATTTTATTTATTTTGATTTTATTGAATTAATTTAGCCACATGATTGATGAGTTGGCAAAGGAAAGATGAAGTGGAGATGGAAGAATGAGTTGGAAAATGAAATTAAATAATGTTAAGAAATCATTTAATAATTGAGACTATAGGATAGAGGAATAACCATTAAATATTAGATATTTAATTGATTGAAGGAATAATTAAATATTATATATTTAATTAATTGATTAGAGGAAAAGGATAAATGAATGAATTAATTAATATTTTAATTAAATTAATTAATAGAAGGACATGAAATTAAATAAATTAATATTTTCAAATTAACTATTTAGTAGAAGAATAATTATTAAGTAAATATTAAATGTTTATTTAATCGCTAATAGCCATTTTTATGTGTATACACTTATATTTTCTCATCATGATCTACACTAAATCATTCTTATATGTATAATACAAACACTTCATCTTACTATTCATAATAAAATCAATGTAACAACCTAATTAGTTAAGAGAACACACATAATTTTCTCTCATTCTATAGCATAATCATTTATATAGGGAAAAAAACCTCTAATACTCAGGTAAGCACTAGAAATTACAAAGCAAGCAAGATCGCATAGAATCATATATACATCACTCACATCCAAGAGACATGCATAAGAAATGAATACACATATTGCACACATGTATGATTTCTAGAAGAGATTAGGGAGAAACACAAAGCATAAACATATAAGATCTCCTAAGTTCTAATGACATTTTCATTCACAAATCACAAAGAACAACTCAAGTCAAGAGAACATTATTGTACACCATACAAGGCCAAGAGAAAAAAACTTAACCACAGATCTCAGTGTTTGCAACACGGGCTCTCATACTAGATGTAATGCCTGCCAAAATAACCTAGAGAAATACATTAATACATAAATCAGCAAGAACATAACCATATAATCATATTACGCAAGCAAAATAAACATCTAACCATTAACATAACTATATAAACTCATGCAATGCAAATCCATTCCCTAGGGTATCTCAACGTCACTACTTGACAAAATCTTAACACATCACATATTCATCTTAAAACATCATATTATATTATCCATCTATTCATTTACCTTCCATACAACTATGATAAATCCTTAACACATACGCATAACTTAGTCACATAACATACTCTTTAGATTCTTTTAGAAACTACTAGATCAAATACTCCTAATATCTATTCTTTCATTCATCATAAAAGCAACATAGATAATATAACCATTCTCTTTAAAAAGACTAGAATATACTTTAAGTTTTACTACAAATATCTAAGAAAAGAAGCTCAATCTCCTAAGAAACATAATCCATCACAACTAAATGATTTCCATTACTTAAACAAAGTCTATAACAACAACTACTAATATTTCGTCTTAAATTTTCCTTAAGGTCATACATACAATTCCATCTTACAATTTCACACAACACAAACATACAAATATTATCTCTTTCTTTCACATCAAACTATACTAGTCTAACATTACATAAACGAGTATCCAATACACCAATGAATATACAATGAGATCTTCTCCTAAACTACTACATCATATTCCCTTTCAATTACATCAACAAATACATGAAGATACATAACTTATGGCACATAATCTCATCTACAAATACAAATCATCATGATAAAATATTTTCTATTCCAAGTACATAGAAATCAGCTCCAAAGAATATCCACATAATGAAGAATCCAAGAATCCAATCCACGCACGCTAACATCCAAGAAGAAGAATATCCCAATGGAAGAAGGCATCAAACCACCCGGCCATGTGGAACCAAATAGGAACCACCCCCCGTGCTAGGAGATGACATGGGGTTCCAACACTCACTCAAGACCTAGGTTGACACCTAACAACCATGGAACTCAACATAGCGCATAATGAACTCAACACAACAATAATCACATGACAACACAAGGTTGAAATCAACAATAAAGTCTTCTAGAGGCATACACTAAATCATGGCATATGGACATGGTCACATGTAGGAAAGGAGTATCATCACATGTTGTCCTCATATAGAAAGGAATATGGCCATCCTTACTAGTCACGCTCCTACGTGCTAGCCTCACAAAGAAAGTAGATATGCACCCATAGTAGATATGCATGCTATCCTCACAAAGAAGATCAATCCATACTCCTAAAAGACATACAAGCTACCCTCACAAAAGAAGGGTGAAAACAATCCCTTAACAGACATGTGGAGCCATCTCAACCTATGTGAGTACAAGGGAGATCAACTTGCCATCTCATATGGCCCAAACCAAATAGAATTATCTTATTAGGTGGAACCCAAACCCAATCAATCATTAAATATTATCACTGAATTACAAAAAGGAAAACTCTCAATGTGCCTTAGCGATTTGGGTGTCAAGCAACCTAACTCACGTGACCTCTGGTCATCACAAGGAAGCCCACTCCCCCTAATCATATGCCAAGCCATAGAGTAACACATAAAAAATAACATGAATCTCAACATGGAAAGAATCCAAAAGTCATTACAAAAATAATACAATCGAATCACAAAGATAGTCATCAACAGACATCCAAGAAACACTTAGCAAGGATCAAGCCATAAGCTCATAATGCCAAAATGCAACAGTAAAGAGAGCCTCAAGAATGTCAAATACAAATAAATAGGGGCAATACATGAATCCAATAACATAAAATGATCCTCCACGGCGAGGCACAACATAACCTCTCGCTGGAGGTACAATTAACCATCCTCAATAGCAAGGAATCACTCAACTTGCTAGAGAAACATATCAATACCTCAACAGACAAGCACAAAACCACTTGTCGGAGCCCAAATGAATTCACACACATCACAAATGAATGGCACAGTGCCCCAAAACCATCAAACATAATAAAATAAACCTCTGGAATTAAGATCCAATAGAGAAATCAACCGAGGGGCTCAAAAACCAACCCAGAAATCTGCTAACACTACTTTGGCATTATTGAAGCCTAGAGTAGCGCTATTGCAACAAGGGACCAACTCATGAAAAACGAGATACAAAGATACTCAAATTTGCCCAGATTCGGATACGGGCCTTACAATGGCATAAATATGTCCTAGAAGTTATTAAAAGCCAATAAGAAACCAAAACAAAGCCTTGTTAAGGCCAACAATACAACGCATCCAAGAATTCCAACTTATATCGATAATAACTTGCACATAAAAGATTATAGACATAGCCACTCTAGATCTAATCAAATCAAATGGACACAAAACAGGGTATGAAACAACAAACAAACCTCACAAAACCAACCGTTACCACAATACATTCACAATCAACTTATAATCAACATATCAACATACACAAATGCCCTTTTCCGGCAATACAACACATAGATTCATAAAATCATATACAAATCTTTTTCTGAAAATATTGCTCTGAATTACTGATAATAGAATAATCATTCATTCACAAATCTCCCTAAATAATCTTTTAGCAGTCACAGAGAAAACATTTCTTTTCAAAAATCAAAATGCAAGAATGGGAAAAGATCTCCAACCTGGAAGTAGAGTGATGGTAATGCAATCGTAGAAGAGCAAAAATCCAAACCAACAAATTTTCCAAAATTCAACCCAACCAAGCAATTCTAAAATCCAAAGGTCGTAGAAAGATATCCATAACCAACCCCACAAAAATGGTCACAAAGCCAATAAATAAAATCTCATTCAAAACTACAGAAGAATATCCACATATCAAAATATTCCAATAAAATACATTCTATACCAACTCCCTTCCAAAAATCGAGGTAAGAATAATATTATTTAATTACCCTCAAATCTCAACCAATAAAATAATAGGGTAGGTATAAACATAATATTTAATCACTCAATTAGTAACAATAGAATGTAATAATAATAATAATATAATAAACAACAATAATAAATTAAAGCCCAATAAAATAATTCAAAGGCAATATAAATAAATGCTCGAATTAAATATAAAACCACAAATAATATAAATAAATACACAAACAATTAAATAATATTATCCTCGCAATCACAACTCCCAAGAGGGCCAATCATAACAAGGGGTAGGTACATAAATAATAACAAATAAATAAAACAACAATGCAAATAAATAAATAATCAAAACGATAAATAATCCAACAATAAATAAATAAATAATCAATAAAGAAGATAAATAAATAAATGTACGGACAGACATAAATACCCATCCACTAATTAAATAATAAATAAATAAACAAAAAATAATAATAATCCAATAAATCAAAAGCTCAAATAATAAATCAAAACCAATATAAATAAATAATAAATAACCAATAAATAGATGAGCCAAAAATAAATAAATAGATAAACAATAAACAAATAATTAAATGTATAGATACATATAAAATAATCAAATAAATAATAAATAAATAGATAGATGTACTGATAAGCATAAATACTCAATTAATATATTTCCACCAATTTAATTATTAATTAATTATAAACTCCCAGTAAACAAATATGTATAAATATATTTATTCGTACTAACCATTCTTTAATAATATACGCCAATGGCTATAAGCAGTAATTTGATTAATTAATTTCCATAATTCTAAATAACTAATAAAATATAAATCCATAAAATAAATATTAATGTATAATAATTTTATAATAATAATAATCGCACATTAATATTAAATATTAATGTAATCCATTGATTTAATTTAATATTAATAAACTATATATACCGATTGATTATTAATTAATAAATAATCACAAACTCACAAGGCAACCTGACATAAGGTTGAACAACATACCACATGAAGTAGACCAACGACTCAAGCCAAGACACTAATTGACAAGGGTATCAACTTAAGCCTAGAGTATGAGAGGGAAACACATGTCATCATCAACAACTTGCCATTGGGATAAAGACACGCTTAGACCTGTGAGACCAGGTGGAGTCGATGTCTGGTACCTGCAATCCTGCATCCACCACTAAACGCAATAAGACACATATACATCACAAATGACCAGGCAAGTGATAGAGAATCACAACGTCATATTGTGCTCACATTGAGTGGTATGACATCGTCTCTAATCACGAAGACACTAGAAGACAATCACAAACACCGTAGCATCAACTCATTCATCATAATCATAGAGTAGGGTTAGCATAATCATAATGTCATCAAAATCCCATGAGCAATATGACCCATCATAAATAATGATCAAATATACATCCATCATCATATCCAATACAATCATGAAATAGGGTTAGTACATAACATGATACCATCAAATCATCATAAAGTAGACTAAGCTAGATCAATATATTCCTTTGATGTACAAAAAGACAAGATGAATCAGGGAAGGGCACTACAGGTCCGAACACATAGTCCCTGCTACTTTTGATAGATTTCATAGAGTAGCTTCGAATCATCTCAAACTTCTCAAATCTAGGTGTATGACGAAATCTTGAATCTATAGCTAATTGTTTTCTCATATTTGTCTTCATTTTCAACACTTAGTCTTAATTCAACTAGTCAACTTACAAAAGAGGGTCTAACATATTCCATTCCAATCAATCTACTTAGTATTCAGTCCTAATCTGGTTAGTGACTGAATCTAGTGGATTTATCCCCTCTTTTGAATGTAAAGGCATCATCTCCCCAAAGCGAAAAATAGGTGATTTGGTGATTTCTCCTTCATTGTTGCAAATTGTCAAGTCACCCAATTTTCCCCTTTACATTTTGGTGAACCTGATTTCTTACACCCTTAATTTTGATTTTTGTTTTTAGATTTGAGTGTATGCAATTTAAAATTCAAATTTTCAATTACAAGTTTAATTTCCTTGTAATTTTAAAAAATTTAGAGGTTAAATTCACAAAAACCCTAATTTTTAGATTCAAAATTGAGCTTGTGATTTTTCTAAATTGGATTCATTGTTTTAGATCTAAGAACTCTTCAATTTTACAGGTATGGGACTACACAAGAAGAATTGGAAGCTATAGAAGAAGAACCAATCATTATTCTAGATGAAGCTGAATGGAGTAGATGACAGGGAGTCACAGAACCATCAAGATCATGTCAACAGGTGTTTCAGATACAAATGATAAATGGGCCAAATCTTGAAGGAACTTGTAGCATTAAAGATTTTGGTGTTGATACCATACATACATTCCCTCAACCACTTGAAGAAGCCTTGGAAACTTCATCAGATGACTTTGATGACTCTGACAATAGTCCTATTTATGATAATATCTACTCAGCATCAATTTCTAATTCCTTTGATGTAAATGGCGAGAATCTATCTACTGATCTTGTTACTATCGAACCTCGGTATGAAGTCCAGTCTGGCATAGAGAACGATGCTACAATTAGGTCTATTGGATTAGGTCAACTAAATATTAATGTGCACTTTAATAATCATGTTCGGACTCTTCCTGGTCTTGAGACATTTATGCAAGGTAGTCTTTTAGAACTCAACTTTTGGATTCGCAGTTGTGATGCCAATACCGTGAACTCCCTTGAACCTATCCACACTCTATCCTTGGTACATCCTGAATTAATTGATATAGTCTACAAGACCAACCCATGAATGTACCTACTTTTTCCAATGATTACACACTAACCTATTACCTAAACGCAGTTGAACCCATGTACTCTTCCACTAGCGAATAGACTGAAAACATGACTAAAATAGATATCAAGTATCTTAGTCACAAAAATCAGAAAAATAAAAATTAAAGATCTGATAGTGAAAACCACATTGTGGTAGTGTCAGAATATAAAAAAGAGAAAATAAAGAACGTACCTAAGGGTGAAAACCTCCCTGAGGTGCCTGAAGGTGAGATACTTGATATACTGCCAAGTCATTTCTAGGAGAGGTCTTCTATATTGATCGAGCCAACTCAGCCAATGAACATTGGGAGTCAAGAGACACCACACATCATTCATGTAGCTCAATCACTATCAGCAGAAGAATTGAAAGATTTCACTCATCTCTTTTTAGAAAAGAAGATCAATTTTGCATGGACGTACTCTGATATGCTAGGCATGGATTCTGATATTATCATGCACCATCTTTCTATCATACCAGGAGTCAAACCAGTCAAGAAAAAACTCCATAAGATGCACCCTCACGTGGCACTACTAGTCAAGGCTAAGTTAGAAAAACTGCTAAATGTTGGATTTATCAGAGCTATAGACTATGCGAAATGGATTTCAAACATAGTACCTGTGTCAAAGGCAAACAAATCTATTAGGGTTTGCACAGATTTTAGAGATCTCAACAAAGCTTGTCCGAAGGATGACTTTCCATTACCAAACAATGATATGATAGTTGATATGACTGCTGGGTATGAGATGTACTCACTAATGGATAGATTCTCTGGCTATAATCAAATCAAAATAGCTCCTGGGGATCAAGGAAAGATAGTTTTCACCTGTGCATGGGGAACCTTTTGCTAGAATGTCATGCCATTTGGGCTAAAGAACGCAGGAGCAACTTACCAAAGAGCGATAACTACTATCTTTCATGACATCATGCATAAGGATATGGAAGACTGTGTTTATGACACTTTAGTGAAGACTATGAAGAGATCCACGCATATTCAAGAGCTAGGCCCTATACTAGACAGAATGAAAAAATTCAAACTCCGGCTAAATCCAAAAAAGTGTGCATTTGGAGTAACATCTGGTAAACTACTTGGCTACATCATTTCAAAGAAGGGAATCGAGGTTGATCTTGAGAAGGTTGAAGCTATAATGGAAATGCCACCTTAGAAGAACATCACTCAAAAGAGAAGTTTACAGGGACGTCTCCAATCAATCAGATGCTTTATTTCTTAGCTGGGAGACAAAGCTCTTGTTGGTTCCTTTTTATGCTGAACAACAAAATCAGCAACCAGTGTAATCTACAACCAAATTATTGAAAGGTAGCCAACCTCAACTATGATTTCCAAGGATTACCTGGACCAACTAACAAGGATGTTTTAAATCCTTCTACTCTTTAGGCTCTGCAAAACCTAGGTGGGTATACCTTTTGATGCTTAAGATTTAGACCTTTGACACACCTTATGACATCATCAATAGAAAGCAGATAAACCATTCCACAAGCTCACCAATTTAAGTAATACGTACAGATGGGCTAGACCTTGTACAAATAGTAGATGAGATAGAGCTTTGGAATGATAGGACACTAACCCCTAACACATGAAGGGAAATAGATTTGTCTTTTAAAATATATTTCTCTGAGAACATCCCCAAAACTTGTGAGACCAGTGCCTTATCTAAGGGCAACAGAGTCATATATCAAACTGTAAATGATAACATGTCAAATCCATCCTCATTATTAATATCCTTGCATTAATGTCTTACAAAAATGCATTACTCAGCTCATTCACAAAACCATCAGATTTGCAAAGATGTATATCCCATTATCTATGATGTATTACAGAATTTAAATTCCTCCTTAAAGAATGCCTGCAAACAATCACTACAACCTCTTTGAAATTGAAAAACTTCAAACCTCCTTAAGGCCTTCAATTTGTAACAACAAGAAATACATCTAGAGACGAATTCTGTGTGAATTTGTGCATGCCTTACATACACAAGAACCTACAGCAAGACATCTACAACAAGAAAGAACTCTATTACTCAAAAGAAAAACCCTGCCCTATACAATATTGAAGAGAACTTTAGAAATGGAAACCATGAAAATATGGAGCCACTCTCCAAATTTTTGGAACCCTTACAATTGAGAAGAATTGGGAATAAGAAGGAAGAGGGAACAAATTAGGTCTGCAACTGAAAAAGCCAAGTGTCTCTTTTTCCAACTGAATTTCAATTTTGTTCTCTTTCCCATAGAAACTACTCTCAAAATATCTGATCTTTGTTGAAACAAACTTCATAATTGCATTCCTCATCTCAAGAGCTTTCTGGTGATATATGATACTTCATATTTTGGCAAAAAATGGAGCCCTAGGCAAATTAATCACTCAATATGTGCACATCATTTAAATTTTTCAATTTTTAATATAGTTTCAACTATATAATAAACCTGATTTAACTTTGATTTTTGTCTCTTGTTGTGCTTTGACGCTTTGCCACGTGTCGATCTCTGATTGGTTCGTAGGGTCTACTGGGTGCCACCTCAACTGACACCTCATCACCACCACGTGTTCGCTTGCTTGTCGGCCACCTCAGCGCCACCTCTACGCCACATCATCACCATTGGGACGGGACCCGCCCACTGGATTTGCCACCTGAACGCCACCTGGCTTTCACCATTTCACAGATGGTAACTGGCGTGCAACTTTGGGTCATGAATCAATGCCGACCATCGGATCGACTCAGATTTGCACGATCTTTAATTCCTGCATTTTCGCCTTGGGCTTTTCACCATTTCACAACCTCTAATGTTCGTGCATCTGACCTTTGCGAAGTCGCGTGGACTGTCAGATCAACATGGACTTGCTCGACCTTTAACCTTGCTCATTTTCGGAGATGCTTTTCGCTATTTCGTGGACCTTAACCGACGAGAAACTTTCCTTCACAAAGTCGCGCAAGCCGTCCGATCTTTCCAACTTGCAGGGTCTTTAACTCGTTGAGCTTTTCGCCATTTCTCCTTTTGCCATTTCGCAGCCTTTAACTAGCGAGCACCTTCGGCCTGCGAATCAACGCACTTCATCAGATCCTCTACAACCTACTCACTGGTTAAGCCGACCCTTCTCTGCAAAATTTGCCCGCTTGCCTCAAGATCCATGCCTGCGTGGGGTCCACTTGTCACCATTTGTCACCTCCTCCGGTCACCTTGGGATCCACACCCACGTGCGTGGGGTCTGCTTGGGCACCCAACGGGCACTGTCCGTCAAAAGCTTTGATGGCTTTGACATATTAGATGGGTGGACATTTAGTTATAAATATCAAAAACATACACCTCCCAGTGAATGTGGGACTAAGGCTTTAAACCTAGGACTGCACTTTGGAGCTTTGCCTGAGACTTTTATGGCGCCTGATGGATTTTCTTGGAAATTTTCTGTTTGCCTCTTCACTCACCACGTCCTATGTTCCCCTTCGAGATCACGTGAAGGGAGGATGTTGCTTGAATGGTTTTAATTGCTGCCAATTTGGAGTTTGTTGCTGGCTGTTGCTACCAAATGGAGAGCACGTGAGGAGCTAATTTGCATTGGTTGGAATTTCCAATGGTTCCATACTATCGCACAGTAGGGAGGAGGTATAAAGCATGGAGAATGGAGGGTGCTCGCAAAGGATCTTCATGCCACAATCCATCTCACCCATCATTCAGCAATTACCTCTCATGGCATGCTCTGCAAAAACACCCATCATGTGGAGGAAGGAATGGGGGTTGGCTGAGCTTCACACCTACCAATGTGCATTTGCAATTTGCTTGAATAGTTTCTATGGCCTTTTTCACATGATCTTAAAATTCTTTTGTAGCTCCTTCACCAATCCTCACATGGACTGCTGGGAGGATGAAATGGCAATGCAAGTTAGGGAGGAGCTACCACTGGATTTTCCCCAAACACCATGCTGCATATTGCTCCTTATCTACCATGACAGCTGAGGACCATAGGCAGCACGTGAGAGTGGGGGGACACTGCATGCTACCATTTGCTGTGAATAAATCATCGCTGGCCCTTCCCACGCCATACATAATAGGGAGGATGCTTTGACTGGCATTTGTTTATTCAAACTGCAAATGCCCCCATTTTCACCACGTGAGCTTGGCAATTTGCATTTGTTCTTTTAAAGAAATGGCATCGTTGCCCTCCAAATTCTAGTCTGTTCCATTGAAACCAAAGAAATCAATAAAAGTCCCATTCACTTGTTTTTCTACCTCAAAAAGAAAAGATAGATTGAAGTATTGGAGCCTGGTTAACAAATTTTCATCCTTGTTTACAAATGCCCAGTGGGCCTAGACTAAGCCAAGTTCTGGATTGTCTTTGAAATGTGGAATGGTTCTCTTAAGGAAATCAAGATTTGGCTGAAATTCGGCATCAAAAATTTGCAACAAACTCATAATCTTTAACAAAATCGCAATTCATTGCAGAATTCAAAATTCCCAGCTTTATATCCAGTTCGAAGCACTCGGTATCTATACACTATGCCTATTCCTTTTGACCAATAGAATAGTATATTACTTTCTTGGCAACAACAAATATTTGACTGAAAGAAAGATCTTTATTATAATCAGTCATCGCTCTATGCTAGGCCCATGATATCCACCTTTTAATAGTCATAAGACTTCTTTAGAGCTTCATCGTTCTTACTTAATAATATATTGGTCAATTTGACATTCCATTTGAATTCTTTGAGGTTTGAAAATAGAATGCAAGACACACACTCATCAATCCATAAACAACAAGTACACTGAAATCATCTCTCACCATCCCATTGGCGAATTGCAGTCGAGCCAGGTCGGGTCCCAAAGTGGGTCCGACTAAAAAAAATTTCGTTTTCATAGAAATGACCTCTGAAATGCTTCACGGACCTCAAACATACCTCTAGAAATGATTGGCATCATTTTTGGATCATCAGACTGCATTTTACAACTTTCAGGCACTTACGCCACATTTTTACATTTAATCGCGAAGACGTATTTTTCAAGCTAGTCAAAACACCTTTCTGGAGCTCGCCATTTGATAGGAGTGTACTCTGATATACAATCATGAACACTACCAAGCGGTTTCTCAAGATGAGTCCCGAGTGAAGAGATATTAATTGGCGAAAATGACAAACTGGCTTTGTCGACACTGTGGACCTGATGAAGTCAATGTTCTGGCAACACATGATGCCTTTCTCAAAAATATCAAACAACCTCCGTAGGCCCTCAAATTTGAAACATAGGTACCTTGAAGTACATATTAAAACTTAGAATTCTCATTTTGACAAAAATTCTGACTGGGTGCAAATGGTGCGCTCATAAAAATAGCTACTTCAACAAATATAGCACTGAAAGTACGGATAACTAAAAACAATGGCTAAATGAACCCTTTTGAAAACCGATCAAATGGATTGGCAGAGGCTTGAAATTTGAAACATAGCCTGTAATCTATACTGAAATTAACCTGGAAGAAACATTCTGACATGACACTCACTCAGGCAACTTTTACACTCATGCGAAACAGGGCTCTGACTAGCTGTCGAAACAGGGACTAGTCAAACCACACAAACTGCAAATGGATTGATCCTCAAAAACTAAGCAAATGGATTCGTTAGGACCTGAAATTTTGCAAGCTAACTCACATTTATGCATACAATTGAATCCATTTTGAATTTATTCATGAAGATCAATAGGGCAAAAGATATAATTGCTCAAAGTAGGCTACTCAATAGAATCTGCATTTGCACCTAAAATGCACTTTCAACTCACCCCTCGAAATGGGTGCCTTGTAAACTTATCCAAATTGAAATCTGAAAGTTTCACATCACTGCATAGGCCAAATGAAAGGTGTAGTACATGTCTCCTGAGCCTTACCCTCTGAAAATCAACTGGCTCCATTTTGCCCTCTCTCTAAATAGGCCATTCAAATTGACTCATTTGGAAATGCAAAGCAAAAATTCAAATTGGGCCTCTAAACTTGAATCAAATTTAATGAGTCCCAATAGCTCAAACTTTCACAAAGGTATTAAGGAAAGGAGTAATATACAACTGGGATTGAGAATGTGAACAACACCTTCGGCAGATCAAAGAGTACTTGTCCAATCCACCAATATTGATGCCACCAATTCAGGGTAAACCATTGATCTTATACATATCAGCCACTGATTCATCATTGGGGGCACTTATGACACAATAGGATGAAAATAAAAAAGAGAGAGCTATATATTACATCAGAAGAACATTGGTGTCTTATGAAATGAACTACACTATAATAGAAAAAGCATGCTTGGCATTGGTCTTTGCATCACAAAAATTGAGACACTACATGTTATCACATTCTGTCAAGCTAGTAGCTAAGATTGATCCACTCAAGTATCTTCTCAACAAAGAAACACTCACCAGAAGATTGGCTAAATGGGTCATGGTTCTTATAGAGTTTGATATCGAATATGTAGAACACAAAGCCATCAAAGGACAGGTGATTACAAATCAACTTGCTAAGGCTCCACTTGAAGACACTCAACCACTGCATATAGAGTTTCCAGATGAATCAATAATGCACCTTACTCAACAATCCTGGAAAATGTTCTTTGATGGTTCTTTCACTCAAAATGGTTCCGGTGCTGGAATAATTTTTATTACCTCTCAAAAGTATTCAATCCCGAAGGCTTATAAGATTCATTTCCCTTGTACAAACAACATTCCAGAGTATGAAGATCTGGTAAACTGGATCAAGCTGGCTATCAAATGGAAGGTTGTTGAATTACACATCTATGGAGATTCTTAGCTAATCATCAATCAAATAAATGATACATATCAGACTCGAGATGAGAAACTGATGCCTTATAAGAGAATGGTTGATGATCTCAAGAAGTATTTTGCTTTTGTATCATTCTAGAAGATTACCAGATGCACAAACTGAGCAGTAGATGCTATGGCCATCTTGGCATCCATTTCTTTACCATGCAATCCGGGTCCTTGTGAAATCTGTCCAAGGATATGAATGAAAAAAGGGTCATTGCAGACAAGATAAGTAATATTGCACATGAAAAGAAAGGAACTCTAATCTACTTCCTATGTTTGTTAATGCTCAGTGATGAAACTTAAGCATTTCAAATCTAGTGACTAGGTTTATGTTGCATCTCATTTTGTATTTCATTCTGCATTTTGTGAATTTAGAGTGATTTCGGTATGGTAACAATGATCTCTTTATCTTCTGAATGAGAGTTGGAAGCATCATCATTTCTTAGCTATGTGGTCTCTTCTTCATCACTTCTCCAATCATGTACTTGTGTATTGAGATGTTAGCTGCATACACAAGCAATTTATATAGATTCATACATTCATTTGCATTCATCTTATTGCATAGAAAAATGAAAAACAATTGCACTATTCATTACTCATTTTCATTCATTTTATTTGCATATAAAAAGAAACAAAAATAAACATCCATATTCATTTGTATTACATACATCCATATAAAATAGATATGCATACATATAGAATAAAGCATATAGAAAAACATCTCATAATTGATCGACACAAGTACAATGAAGTCAAATCAAGATCTCGTATATATAATCATCAGTATCTCAGGGTACAAAATGATGTCAACTGACATATACAAACTCCCATCGGAGCAAGAATCGTAAGGGCTACAAAAAATTGGCATGTCTACAAAAAAATCTCAGCTACAAAATTAAATCTAGCTCTCTGCCTCTCCCTCATCGCCAGGTGGTGGAGGATGTGGAGCCTTCTGACCCAGATCCTACCTAGGTGCTCAAGCTCCCTCTGATCAAGCCATATACTGAGAATACGATACAACCTACTACGCTACTAGAACTTCTACGCTATAAGAAACAATATAATAGGCTGCCCGACTCATCTGATGAAGTACCTCTTGCCACAAAGCATTTGTCTTTGCCCTCCTCTCTGCAATCTAACGATCGTGCTCAGCCCTCATCTCTACTAGCTGTCGATTTTGCTTCACCAGCTGAGTCTGTGCCACTATCAGCTGTGACTGTAAACCTGCTAGGCGTGCTCTCATCGACCGTGCTGTGTTGGCCCTCTGATCCCTCGCAGGCTCTTCGCCTCCATCTCCACCTCCAACTCCACCCTGCTCCTCCCTCCTCTGTCTAACCTATCTTAGAGCTACTCTCTCCTCCCCTCCACCACCCTCTGCCACCCTCGCTCTACTAAGTCTCATGCCAATAGTCCCTAGGGATCCACCCTCTCCTCTCTGCTGTTGCCAACCACCAACTGGCAACCTACTACTGCTAGTGCTAGGATTGCCACATGTCTACCTCAGAGACTCGGCTCTCAGTACTTGCCTCTATCCTTGTCCCTATACCTGCATAGGGGCATCATCCTTAACCTCCTCTATACGAGGTGCCTACTCTACTGGATCAGTAAATCTTGGGAAAGGGTGCTGCTAAAACCAATCCCTATACTGGGGCAATACCCCTGCATCTACAATATCATCGAGATAATCCTATCTCAACTACTATAACCTAATCAGCTCTTGCATGCCTAGAGCATATGATAGCCTCAGTGCCCATCCCTACGTCTCCTCATCTGCATAACATGCATATGCAATAAACTCCGGCCAGATCCTCTAAGGTCTACCATATTGCCTCATCACTTGAGTAACAACAAACTGCTTGACCACAATCTGTGATCTCCCTATGAGATGATGAATAATGATGAACAACAAATACCCTAAATGGTACTGAGAGGGGGGGGGTGAATCAGTACAAACAAAAAATTTCCAACAACTTATCAAGCTAAAACAACACTAACTGGTTGTCTTCATCACTGAACTTAACCATGGCAATACCAGTTAAACACAGTAAGACTTCATACAATATAGACCTGTAAGTCTAAACACTTCAAATACATTTAATACTTGATAACTACTTCACCCATAAACATATGCATGCATAATCACTTAAACAAATAATAATTAATCATCTCATGAAAAATGCACAACTCATGACACACAAATTTTTCATGTGGAAACCCAAATGGGAAAAACCACAGTGGGGATGAATACCCACAAGCTTGTTTTTGAACTCTTTTGAAACTCGCTCTATTAGGAGCTTAGTCCAGTTAAAGACTTTACAATAAGGTTCTGCTAGGAACCGATCCTGTTAAAGATCATCCGGTTAAGGGATGGCTATATGCCCTCTTAAAGGTTACCTTGCTAGAGGATTTAAAGAACTCAATGAACTTGAGTCACTTGGTTAGAGGATTTACAGTAAGCCTCTTAAAGCTACCCAGCAAAGGGATTTTCCTTCTATTGAAATGGTTAGAAGACAATAGGAAAAGCTTTAATCTAATAACAACACTAGATGCTAAGACAGATCCTTTTCAGTTCCTCTACTCTGCAATCACACTCTGCAGTTTTCTCTCACTGGTTTGGCAAGTATCTCATCACTTGGATACACACACAACATTTTCCAACAACTTACAATAACAAACATCATTGACCTTATAGACAACAATTAGGTCAGTAGCATAAACCCTAAACCCTAAGTATTTTAGGTTTACAATACAAGCGGTCCAATCCTGACCGTCCAAACACTTTGCATAGAGAAATACAATTTCAAACAGATCATAAGACAATCTGCATCGTCCATTCTTCACCACACATAGAAATCAATAACTCATCATGATTTCTTCTCATACCGCTAGGAATAATGTTCATTCCCGAGGTAGACATTTTATGCAGTCGATCTTCACATGCAAGATCCTCAAGGAAATCCTTCATGTGCACAAAACTGACATGGCATCTCGATCTCATCTTCATCTCTTAGCTAACTTATCATAGAATGTCATCGGTTGCATCAGACAAGCTATATTGCCAAACCGGAAACCCTAGGGCTGAGACTACCAATCGGTAGTCACACTCAGTGAAACCTCGACACCAGTTCACTGCACCTCTTCATACCGGTTCACCAACTTCTTCCAATCTACATACCAGTTCACTGGCACTTATTGACATCAATGACAACATACATTATCATCATATCAGCATGCCATTTCATCATATGCCAACAATCTCCCCCTTTGGCATTGATGGCAATACTCAGTATAGCATTGCAAATATAAACATCATAGAACAGTGTATTCTGCATCATCAGATATCTTCTCCCCATACATCAGATATCTTCTCCCCCTTTGACAACAATGCCAAAGTGGAGGCACAAGCAACCATTCTCCACTATGCTGCTCCCCCTATGGAGTAGCATCCTTCAACACATCAATCCTGAAAGATTTGACACTATAGTACCTAACTGATGTGGAGCACACAACTTTAGTTGACTTCATGAAGAGGCAGAACCCCTAATTCACCTCTCAAATAGGTAAATGTAGTCTTCGGTAAGGGCTTAGTGAATATATCTGCTAGTTTCTCCTTACTGGAAACATGTTATAGTACAACCTCCTTATTTTGAACCTTCTCTCTCAAGAAATGATACTTGAGTTCAATGTGCTTAGTTCTAGCATGCAATACCAGATTCTTGGAAATATTGATTGCACTAGTATTGTCACAAAATATACTCACTGGTTCAGACATAGGTACTTTGAAACCTTCCAACACATGTTTCATCCAAATTGCTTGAGTGTAGTTTATAAATTCTGCCACATATTCTAATTCAGTTGTAGACTGAGAAGTACAACTCTACTTCTTGCTTGTCCAGGAGACTAGTCTTCCACTAAGAAAGAATGCTCCACCGATTGTGCTCTTCCAGTCGTCTACGTTATCTGCCCAATCGACATCGGTGTATACTTTGAGATTAAAGTCACTATTATATGGATACCACAATCCATAGTCAACTGTTCCTTTCAAATATCTAAGAATCCCTTGACAGCTACCAAGTGGGATTCTCTTGGAATTTTCTGAAAACGAGCTACTATGCCCACTACATGAGCAATATATGGTTTGTTGTGCACCACATAGTGTAGCTTATCAATCATTGACTAGTACTCCTTCTCATTCACCAACGTTGAATCATCTTCCTTAGTCAGTTTACAGCCGGTCACCATCGGTGTACCAACTGGTTTGCTCTCCTCCATGCCAAAGGTCTTCAATACCTCTTTGACATACTTGGACTAGGTAATAAAGATACCCTCTTTCATTTTCTAAATTTGTAAACCAATGAAGAACTTTATCTCTCTAATCAAAGACATCTCATACTCTTTCTTCATTTCATCTGCAAAAGCATGGCTCATTTTGTCATCTCCTCCAAATATTATGTCATCTAGAAATACTTCACAGATCAGAATTTGATCAACTTCAGATTTTAGGTAGATGTTGCTATCCTCACTTGTTCTTTGAAATCCTATCTTCACAAGATGAGAGTGTAACCATTCATACCATGCCCTATGTGCTTTTTTCAATCCATACAGGGCTTTGTGTAATCTACACACCATGTTACTATCTTCTGATAGGGCAAACCCATCCGGTTGCTCAATATAGACTTCCTCTTCTAGGATTCCATTCAAGAATGTAGACTTCACATCCATCTGATAAACCTTAAATCCCTTGAATACTACAAATGCAAGTAGCATTCAGACACCATCCAGTCTAGCCACGGGAGCAAAGGTTTCTGCATAGTCTTCTCCCTCTTCCTGAGCATATCCTTTGCATACAAGTCTTGTCTTGTTCCTCACAACTGTGCCTTCTTCATTTAGCTTATTCCTAAAGATCCATTTGGTACCTATGACATTCTTGTGTTCTGGTCTAGGTATCAAGGACCATGTTGCATTCTTTTCTATTTGGTCTAGCTCCTCTTCCATTGCCTTAATCTAGTATTCATTTGTAAGTTCTTCTCTAGAAGTCTTCGGCTCCAATTCAGAAATCATGCAAGAGTTTTCTTTCACCTTTCTTCTTGTGAGTATCCCTGCATCTTTATCTCCTATGATTTTCTTCAGATCATGATGTAGTTTCACATACCTAAGAATGACTCTAGCTATTTCTGCTATTTTTTCCTCTTCTTCTTCACTTACCTCTTCTTCTTCACCTACTACAGCTTCTACTGGTACAAGAACACTGAGATCTTTACTTGTTTATTTCTTAACCGGTTCCTAGAAGGCAATACCTGGTTCATCTTCCACTTCCTCACTGCAAGTTCCCCTCAGGGGATTCATCAACCCTGACATTGATACTCTCAACAATTTTCTATGTTCTATTATTGTAGCACTTGAGAGCTTTGCTCTTAGTGGAATATACCAGAAATATTCCTTCATCACATTTAGAATCAAACTTGCTCAAAAGATCACCTCTCTTGATGTAACATTACCAAACACTTTAAAATAACTCACAATGGGAGTTTTCCTGGATCAATACTCATAAGGGGTTTTAAGACTACCTTTCTTGATGATTACCCAGTTCATAGTATGGACCCAGTACTCACCGCTTTTCTCCAAAAGTGTGAGCAACCTTTCCTTGGATCAACATTGTTCTAGTCACTTCAACTACAGTCATGTTATTCCTTTCTGCTATGCCATTCTATTGTGGTGTCCTTGGGGCAAACAACTGCCTCTTGATACTGCTATCTTCACAGTACTTCTTGAATTCATTAGAAGTGAATTCACCTCCTTGATCAGTTCTTAGGAATTTTATCTTTTGACCACTTTCCTTCTCTACTAATGCTCTAAAGGCTTTGAACTTTCCAAATGCCTCAGACTTATCTTTCAAGAATGTGACCCACATCATTCTTGAGTAGTCATCAGTAAGAATCATGAAATACCTATCTCCCTAAATACTTCTAGTTTTCATAGGACCACACAAATTAGTATGCACAAGATCAAGCAAGTTTTCTGCTGAAAAAGACTTACCTTTGAAAGTTGAGGAACACATCTTCCCAAGTTGACATTCTCTGCACAAATAATTCTTCGGTTTGTTCAGCAAAGGAAATCCTCTTACTAGCCTTTACAATATTATCAAAGTTCACATGACAAAGTATCCTATACCATATCCAACTATCATCAAACTTCACCATCAGACACTGACTTATCTTGGCATTCAACTAAACCAAGTTACCTCTAGTCTGCTTACCGGTGGCAATAAGCTCACCACTTTTTCCAATTATACTGCAGACTCCACCTTTGAACTCCAGAACGAGTCCTTTATCATTTAGCCGAGCAACACTCAACAAGTTATGCTTAAGACCTTCTACCCAATAGACATCATATGCACTCCTCCTTCCATTCAGTGAGATGGATCCTTTTCCTTTGACCAAGCATGGTGCATCATTGCCAAATCTGACAATACCTCCATCATATTCTTCTAGAGATAATTTTTTTTTTTGATCACCAGTCATGTGGTGAGAACAACCACTATCAATTATCCACTCATTAGAGTTGTCAATGTGAGAGACAAGTTCTTTCTTGTCAGACACTTCTTCCTTTACAACTACAAACACTATGTCCTCATTCTTTTCATCCTTAGATTCTTCATGAGTAACACCTTCATCCACTGCAATAAGACAATTTCTTCTATTTCATCCTTTATACTTTCTAAACCTCTCTGGTTTATCCTTATTCTCAATGTTAGGACCATTAACATCTATATGTCCTATCTTATTGCAGGAAAAACATTTTAAAGGAAACTTAACTCTGTATTTTCCAGTAACTTTTGGAAGTCTCTTGGCAAGAAGAGCTTCAAACTCCATCAGAATCTCTTCATCATCCATACCTCTGCTTTGCATGGATTCATAACTAGTACTTGCTTCTTTTCCTTTTCTAGTTGGTGCAACAAATGCTCTAAAAGGTGACTCAGTCTTCTGAGCATTGCCATCATAGCTATTCAACTCATATGTAGTTAACTTTGCAATGATAGAGTCTAAGGATACCTTGGTTTTGTCAATAGACCTTAGTTCTTGAATAGAAGCAACTCTGATTGCATAGACTCGTGACAATGATCTCAAGACTTTACTGACAATGGTGGCATCATCAATTGTTCCACCAGTGCTCTTGATATCTCCAACGATAGTCTTGATTCTTATGCCATATTGCTAAATGGTCTCACCTTCAACCATCCTCATGTCTTCAAATTTTCCTCTAAGGATCTCTTCCTTAGCTTGCTTTACATGTTCATCACCGCCATAAATAGTTTCCAATGTGTCCCATATATCTTTAAGAGTGTCCTTATCTTGTACATCAATGAACTCAATATCAGACAAACTGCTAATAAGGGCTTCCATGACTTGTCCATTTTCTTGAATCTCTCTTTTTTGATCAATGGTTAAAGTGCCAGTGGGAATTACATAGACATTCTCAACATAGCTCCAGTGTTTAGCACCCAAACTCTTGATATAGATTTTTATTTTGTTCTTCCATATTTTGAAGTTATCTCTATTGAACTTAGGACCTTCCCTCTTCATTAGTAAGGCAGGATCTTATACCTCAAGCGGTTAAGCTTATATCCCTGAGGACCTAGAGTCGCTCTGATACCAATTGATGAATAATGATGAACAATAAATACCCTAAACGGTACTGAGAGGGGGGTAAATCAGTACAGACCAAAAAATTCCAAAAAATTATCAAGCTAAAACAACACTAACCAGTTGTCTTCATCATTGAACTTAACCATGGCAATATCGGTTAAACACAGTAAGACTTCAGACAACATAGACCGATAAGTTTGAACACTTCAAATACATTTAATACTTGATAACTACTTCACCCATAAACATATGCATACATAATCACTTAAACAAAGAATACTTAATCATCACATGAAAAATACACAACTCATGACACATAGATTTTTCACGTGGAAACCCAAATGGGAAAAACCACGGTGGGGATGAATACCCACAAGCTTGTTTTTGAACTCTTTTGAAACTTGCTCTATTAGGAGCTTATTCTGGTTAAAGACTTTACAATAAGGTTCTGCTAGGAACTGATCTTGTTAAAGATCACATGGTTAAGGGATGGCTATATACCCTGTTAAAAGTTACCTTGCTAGAGGATTTAAAAAACTCAATGAACTTGAGTCACCTGGTTAGAGGATTTACAGTAAGCCTATTAAAGGTACCCGACAAAGGGATTTTCCTTCTATTGAAATGGTTAGAAGATAACAGGTAAAGCTTTGATATGATAACAACACTATATGCTAAGGCAAATCCTTTTTAGATCCTCTACTCTGCTATCACACTCTGCAATTTTCTCTCACTGGTCTAGGAAGTATCTCATCACTTGGATACACACACAACATTTGCCAACAACTTGCAATAAAAAACATCATCGACCTTATAGACAACAATTAGATCGGTAGCATAAACCCTAAGCATTTTAGGTTTACAATACAAGCGGTCCAATCCTGACCGTCCAAACACTTTGCATAGAGCAATATCATTTCAAACAAATCACAAGAAAATTTGCATCGTCCATTCTTCACCGCACATAGAAATCAGTAACTCATCACACTTTCTTCTCATACCGCTAAGAAGAATGTTCATTCCCGAAGTAGACATTTAATGCAGTTGATCTTCACATGCAAGATCCTCAAGGAAATCCTTCATGTGCACAAAGCTGACGTGGCATCATGACCTCATCTTCATCTCTTAGCTAACTCATCACATAATAGCAAGATTGCTAAACCAAAAACCCTAGAGCTGAGACTACCAACCGATAATCACACTTAGTGAAACCTCGACACCAGTTCACTGCATCTCTTCATACCGGTTCACCAACTTCTTCCAATCTGCATACTGGCTCACTTGCACTTATTGACATCAATGACAACATACATTATCATCATATCAACATATTGGCTCATCATATGCCAACATGAGAGGCTGTGTCATAAATAGGTCTCTACGAACAGCTCTCCAATCATCCCAAGGCTCCAGACCCCTATACGGTGTCCATATTATGACCATCAAGTCATCCAGTTGCCGTCTCCAATAATCGGTCTTGCCTAGATGGGGCTGCGTAATATATCCAGAATATCTATAAACAATAGGTTGTTGTGGATCTCTGGCATCATCCATAATCGGTCTTCATACTAGGAGATGCTCCCAAGCCCATATCTGTAGTATCAAAACTCCTACAGCCATACTCTTCCCCTCTCGGTATAAAATCTCATGCATCTTGTGATACATGTGTGCCAATATACATGAACCGTGTCCTAACCTCTGGGGATTCTCCACAAGTCTCTCCAACATCCTACCCCATCCACATAAAAACCCTTGTTGTCCCCTATCTGACATAAGAAAGCAACCGATGAAACCTGCCAAGACGCAAGCCAGTGGAAAGTTCTCACTATACCTGGTCATCATCATGTCTCAACTAATAGAACGTGTCAAAATGTCTGCATCCCTAAATACCTGTCTCATAGCTAGTAGCCTAGGATGCTGTGATGCATCATAATCTACCTCACCCCTAGCAAAAGGGATATGAAGAATCCTATATACATCCTTGGGAGTGATCGCCATCTCCTCAATTGGTAAATGAAACGTATTATGCTCTGAATGGAACCTCTCAACTAATGCAGTGAGCATACCGTGATTCACACGGATATCAGGCAACACGAGAAGATGAGTCAATATGCACAAATCTATATGAGACCGGTCAACATCAGATAACTGACAAACTAATGTCATGGTTGATGAATATACACATCTGAACAACACATGGGGCAATCGAACCTGCAAAAATCAAACAACGGTGCATTAGGCAACATTTCAAATTAGCCTATAAGAGAAGTAAAACATCATGCAAATCCAACTACATCAACTACAAAATTAAAATTAAAAGTTTTCACCTTCAAAAATGCTTACTGTTTTTCAAACGACAAAACATCACAGAGGCAGCAACTTGTACGAGTCAAGAATGGCTCTAGTATGACAAAACAGTCTAATACGATGCAAGACTAGTTATAGCACGATAAAATGGGCTCTTTTGAAGGATCTCGTACAACAAAAGGGTGTATTTGAGATGAAAAAACTAATGACCTTAAATGATAAAACAAACTTAATCAGTTTGTCATACGAGACAGGATCCTATCTCGCATGACAAAACGAGAATGCCTGACTTCTACATGCCAAAAAATAGAAAAATTCAACAAAAAAATTCAAAATTAAAATGAATAACAGGCTTAAGATCGATCACTTACCACTGGCTCATAGTTTTGAGGTTGATTATGTCATCTTTGGCACTCAAATCGATGCACATGTGTGGGAACCACCATTTTTCTTCACATAAGGCTTTTTGAATTTTCAAACTTGGAGGGTTAAAATGAATTGAAAATGACACTTTTACCCCATATATAGCCAAAACCCTAATTTTTCAACTTGCTCCGATGAACATGAAAACTGTACCCTTAGCTAATTTTCCCATCCTGATTCCATTTTCGGGATCGAAATCAAAATTCAAGATCATTTTTCTAGTCAATTTCCAAAATTTGGACCACTTAGCGCTTTTCATTACAAGCTCAATCTTTCTCCAATTTGCGCTCAATTTCTAATGATTCAACGCTGAATCTCAAATTTATTCTACAAATCAACTTTGTGCTCAATCTCTCATCAATCAACACAAAATTTTTGAAAATTCCTCTGAATCATTTGTGCTGAAGTCATTATCATCGCCAAAAATTTCCTATAATCATCATGTACTCTTGCTATCTTTCGATTTTGCTCTCGAGGGGGCATACTCATGACCTCATGACCTCATATCTTCAATGTTGAGAAAATTATTCAAATCTTCATCAAAAGTCAAGCAAAAATATTTGTCTAGTAAAGAAAATCAATCAAATTCTTATTGCTAAGGGGCATCTCAACTTCATCGCTTCATATCAAGTTTAGATCTCTCGATCATTTGAATCAAATAAATCGCTAGGGACATATCAGTTTCATCGCTTCAAATCAAGCTGATATTTGTCTTCATCTGAATCAGTCTCTTAACGTTAATTATTTTATCGCTTGTCATCAAGCTGATTATTCATTTAAACTTAATCAAAAGTTTAAAGAGTATCTTTCATCACACACTCAATCAAAGCAGGTGTTTAGTTTCATCACATCAAATCAAGTTGGACAGTTAATCTTTGCTCATCGTGTCTTGATCCATCAAGTTCAAGATCAATTTTATCTTTGCTCACTGTGTCTAGTTCAATCAAGTTCTAGATCAGTAAGATCCACTTCTTGATCAATCAAGTTCAAGTTTGGGATCAGTATCGCTTTAATCAACTCTGTTTAGTTTCATCACTTCAAATCAAGCTAAACACCTCGCTTTTCATCTGGCTCATGATCAATCAAGTTCATAACTGGTATCTCCTAGACACATCAACTATTCTTTGAACCAACGCATTGCTCGCACATTAATTAAAAGAGGGAAAAATGTAATATCCTAAAAATGGTCATCTAAACCATGGGCCCCTAATCTCGACAACATCACCAAGGTCCTAACCAAAGGCAATTAAATCAATCTTGAGCACATTATTAATTCTTCAATCATCAAATATTACATGGAAAATCAATAACTCAATATTAATTAAATATTTATTTAATTAATTGAATCTTTCCAAGAATCAGTTTTGATCAATTATCCCATTTATTTTATTAAATATCCTAGCATATTTAATTAATTAATAAATTTTCCATTTAATAATAAAAGAAGGAATTAATTTATTACAAAAGAGGAATTAATCACAAAGCAAGAGTTAAATTGAAAATAGAATAAAAGAATTGAATTGAGAGATATCAAACTTGAGATATTCTTCTAAATTGAGAACTTGAAATCAGAAAAGCAAATAAAAGGAATTTAATTGCTTTCTCTAAAATTGGAACTCAAAGCTTTTTAGAAAAAGAACTTCAGTTGCATTGAAAAGACTCTTTTCTTGAATAAATCAAAGAATTACCTATTTTTATCATAAGTGCATGGAATTAATTAATTCTTATCTCTAATGCAAACTTGAACTTATAATCTGAATGCATTTCAATTAAACTATAATTGGAATCTATCTCAAGGTTAACTGAATCTGATTTCTCAATTATTTTAATTAATCCTAAATTGTGCTTTTTCTTGATCTCTCTTGTAATTCTCTATAAATTCAGCCTTCATCTCTCATTCTAAACACCCTGGAGATTTATTATTATACAGTTTTTTCTCTAGAGTCATTGAATATATTGTGCTTGCTTTTTGAGATTATTTGCATCTTAGTTTAGCTTTTTCCATATTTAGTTTATTCATATTGTTTGAATCTTTCATACATCTTGCATCCATTTATCTAAATCTCATGCTCATATAGATTAAATCCTTTGTCTTCATGTAGTCTAGTCACTGGTATTGCTTATAAAAAATTGAGAGCAATCTTATACTTGCATATTTTAGAAGGCAATTAGTTGATTTGTTATGGTTTTTATTATTCATGCTTATATTTGTCTAACCATACATGTAATGACTTAATTGAAGTGTTGTGCCTGCAGTTATCAGACTTATTTCACTTTTTCACACACACAATATGATGTCGGGAGGATGTCGAGCCTTCCATCTTCTTGTGCCTTAGAGAGGTTTTCACCCTCAAATATGTCCTTTCTTTTTACCTTTTTAGAGTCAGATAGCACCATAGTGTGGTTTTCACCATAACACCCATGATTTGTTTTTTATTTTTATATTTTTGCGACTAGAAGGCCCAACACCCTCATCAAAGTATGCCACACTATTGAGTTCTATAATGTACCCCTCTTTATGGTCCCCAAAGGAAAGAACATATCATTCCTCTATTTAATTAAATTCTTTACATTCATCTATTTGATTAGATGAATTAATTAATTAATTTAATTAAGTTCACCTAAGCCTTTCATAACCTTTGATTAAATAAATCACTTTATTTAATTAATTCCCCTTTCTTCTTTTTAATTAAATATGCATTTAATTAAATTGATCCTTGCAAGTAAATAAATCTAATTTATTTATTTAAATCCCCCACTTGTATTTATGCAAGTTGCATCTATTTTTGTTGAAATAAAGTAATTTATTTTAATTAAAATTCCCCTCCATCCACTTGCAAAATCCTACATCTCCCACTTGCCTCTCTAAACCCCCTTCTAGATTCTTCTAATCGCTTCTAATTTAGTCTAATTCATCTCCTAAATATTGTCACATTCCTAAGCAAAGGGAAGTTACTTCTCAAACCCTCAAAGTCTTCAATAACAATTAAAGGCTTTATGTCTTCAACAAGTTAACCCTCAAAGTCTTCAATAACCATTAAAGGCTTTATGTCTTCAACAAGTTAACCCTCAAAGTCTTCATAACCATTAATGGTTAACTCAACCTTCTTGCATGATTAGAGACTTTCTCTCTAACTCAACTCCCATTTAACCCAAGGGTCTCATCAAGCATTCATGGCTTTAACCTTTCTAACCCTTGCACAAGAGTTTACCCCTTGGGTAAAATCTTTATCCAATGGATAACCCTAAATTAACCTTAACCCTTACCTCCTAGGGTAACCATCATGTCTTCTCAACCATTTAATGCTTCTTTCATCTCCTCTCAAGCAACCTCTTGTTGAAAATTGTCACCATTTCATTGGTGAGAATTGCAAACATGGATTGATAACTTTCAATACTGGCCCTTGTTAAGATTATCCAAGCTTGACCATCCATTGCCCTATTTTTCCTATAAATAGAGCTCTCATTCTCTCATTTTCAGATATCCAAGTTTCATGCATCTAATCTATAGTCATTTTATTAAGCATTTAGCCTCTCTTTAATAAAAATCATCTCAATAGAATTTAGAAGTAATTTTAAATATCATAGAATATCCATGTTATACTAGTATATATTATTAGGATAGGATTACTAATCTTTATCATAACATCATATTCATGCTAAATTAATCAAACACCACTCATTATTGGAGTTGTCATTCCTAAGTCACTTTTCTCAGTGATATGAGAGCAAAGGAATTGACTTGAGGGATCCTATGAGATAGAGAACAATGGAAAATCCCTTGGGAAATTTGAGCTATTCAATATAGCTCCATAACTTGCACCAAGAGTCCCATTGGTGTGTGGATCTTTTTGAAACTGAATTTTATGTTTTTGTACCCCACTTTTCTTGCACACATTTATGGTGCCCACGTAAGGCTTGATCCCATTAATCTTATCATTTTTGATATAGGAGCAATATTGTAAGCACGCCGAAAAGCTTAGTTAGCGCATTGAACCCTTTCTTTAGCACATAGAATCCTTTAGTAGCACTTCGGGTATACTGTTTAGTGCGTAAGACTCAATAATTAGCACATTTAGGATTTTTGTTAGCACCTGACAGTTCTAGTTTATTCTGTATCATCATAGCACATTAAAAAAAATTAGGTAATCAACTTAGCGTAAAGGAGTTATTCTACAGTGCCTCTATGGATTTTTGTAGCGTATATGTACAGAAGTCTAGTACATGAATTTGGAAGAAGCAAAAACACAATTTGTAATCGAGGCAAAAAGTTAGGCTTGTATAAGCTCACATTAGTTCTAAATCTGTCACTAACTGGTATCTTTGCTGCAGGTTACTAATCTTTATTTGTAGGTCGGAGGAGTTTCATTTTAAACATTTAATTATTTTTGTTTCTAACTTTTTCAAAGTTAGTTTTAAAAATAGTTCATTTTCTTGTTAGTTAAAAAGAACAACCTCATTTTCATTTGGTGTTACTTTGAAAAGAACAACAAACTTTCAAAGTTTTGCAAATGATTAAAAACAACAACCTCATTTTCATTTGGTGTTACTTTAAAAAGAACAACAAATATTTAAAGTTTTGCAAAGGATTAAAAAGAACAACCTCATCTTCATTTGATGTTGCTTTAAAAAGAACAACAAACTTTCAATGTTTTACAAAAGATTAAAAAGAACAACTTCATTTTCATTTGGTGTTTCTTAAAAAGAACCTCACCTTCCTTTGGTGCATAAAAGGATCCTTTTTCTTTACAAAGGGATAAAAAGAACCTCATATTTATTTTGTGCAAATCAAAAGAGATTTTTCATTTCGTGACTTCCCTTTTGTTGACCAATATCAAAATTTCCTTTGTTGACCAAGATTTCCTTTACTTATATAGAAAATCATTGCTATTGAGCTGACGGAGTATCAAGACTAGTGCGCCATGATATTATTGATGACCCTTGAATAAAGAGTATATCTGATTTGTCTTATTTGTTATCTTAACCTATGAAAACATCAGGGACTTGAACACATCCTCAAAAAACATACACTATTTGTCTAGCATAGGTAAAATTTGTTATCTCATTTGTGTGTCGTATTGGCAATTTATTTTTCAGAAAATCATCCATCAAAAACACAAGTTAAAATACTGAAATGGTATAAAACAAAGAAATCAGGGTAGCTTAGCGCATAGGAACAAATTCCTAGCACATATCAATCATTATGTAGTGCATCTGCACCAAAACTTAGCGCTCTTAGCCTTCACTTTAGCACATAACCAGTTTCAGATTAAGAAAAAATTTTGTAGCACTTTGTGATACCAGTTTAGCGCATTTGCACATCAGCTTAGCACATAGGATGCATACTATAGCGCTTCTAGCCCAAACATTAGTGCTTTTCAAGAACATATTAGTGCGTAACCTTTCAGTCAAAACAATTTCCAACAATCTTAGTCAGTGCGTAGAAGAGGCAGCTTAGTGCATAGAGAACTTTCTGTGTCGCATCTAGACCATTAGTTAGCGCATCCAGTTTCTGCTTTAGTGCATGGTTAAATCCCAAAAAGAAAAGAGCAAACTAGGCCTTTTGAGAAAAAATTATCATCAGTTGTAAGTACCCTTTTTGGTCCTCAGCCAAAATCATCAACCAAAATCCAAACCAGATTATCAGATAAAACAATTCCAAAATCAAACAAGCATCCTTAGAACAAATTTTTTGAATCTTAAACTAGCTCGAGATAAAGACATCATCCAACAAAAATCAGGCAGTACCATCACATTGATCAAAGTTTTACCATCCAACGGATCCTATCAAAAACAAAATATTGAGTTTAATCCTTAAGTTGTCAAATCGAGTTTCCATGTCGGGAGACTCTTATCCATATAAATCAACACACTTTGTCATGGGGGAGAATCTAACTAAACCTCCACTTGATGAAGTAAGATTGAGTTTTCCAAACAAAGTATCACAATCCAACATCAAAGGAAACCATTTATCATTCGTGTATGACCACTCCTTATATTTCAAGAAAAACAAGTCTTCATCACAAAACTAAGTTGAAGAAGAGACAACCTAGTTCTAAGACACTTTTAAAAAGAAATAATTTTCTCTATATCAATCACCAAATTTTTAAATCACATCGAATATTCTTGCATCACATGCAATTGTATATTTAAGGCAAATCAAATGAGTTTGACAAAGACCCTTTAAGAAGAAAAGCTTATATTCAGAAAGCAACATTCAACCAACACTTAAATCATGGAGGAAGGATCAACCCCACTTTATTCCCACAATTATGTATCACATATAACAAAGCTCGACCTGAACCACCAACCCCTGAGAGAGAAGAAGAAGATTTAACTCCCTTTGTAACATAAAGTTTTTATTGAGGAACATATTCTATCCACCAAACACCACCAGGAACTCCAATAGAAATAAATGCCCACTGTCACTCGCTCTCGAAGAAACAATCAAAGCGAATCACAACTAGAGTCAAGTATGGGTCATAGATTATCCAACTCTTTTGAGTATACTAATCTGGGAGATATAGATATCACTGAGAACTTCTCCAAGAATGTCAAGAAAACCCCTCATTCCAAAGGCTCATGAGAAGACTTAATGAAGTAGACAAGGAAAAATATATACTCATGCTAACTAGAAAAGGAGTTAGACTTTCTGAAGATTTTGATACCGAAAACTTAAGGAATGAAGACGAAAGAATTTTTAGAACAAGGTATAGAAATTACACCTATCAAGACCAACAAAGAGAAGAAGAAACACATGACCCATAAATCATACATGAACAAAATAACACACCCGAACACAACCATGCCCAAACTTGGGATAATCTTAATGAAAGGGAGGAAGCTTTCCCTCAACATACAAATGTACCCATGGTCGCTCTTACACAACAAATTCAAATGTTGCAAAGGCAAATGCAAGACATGCAACAAGGGACCATAGTGCGATACTCCTTGGATGAGATCTATCCTTATCCCTTTGACAGAAGATTAAACATGATACCTTTTCCCCCGAATTTAGATATACCAAAATACAACAAATATGATGGTAAAAGTGATCCCCGCAATCATGTTCGGGAAATTTGTACCATAAGCCTAGAGTTTTCTCACGATGACACTTACTTAATGAGACTATTCCCAAGAAGTTTGGGAGGGAAAAAAATGGAGTGGTTGTCTTAACTTACACCTCCCATCAGATCATTTGATGAGTTGGTAAACAAATTTATCACACAATAATCCTATAATATTCAACACGCAATCACCATGTTGGATGTATGTAACACCAAAAAAAAAAGAATTCATGGTATTTATTCAATGTTGGAGACATATGGTTTCGAGATATCCTTGAGAGGTGCCTGAAAAGGAAAAGATGGAGATATTTATCGATATTCTAAATAGTGAGATGAGTTATCAACTCAAACTCCAATGCATACCATCTTTTGCCAAGTTGATCAAAAACGGAATCCAAGTAGAGGAAGCTTGCATCAAGAAAGGAACATTGAAGTTCTTTAAAGAAGTAACTACCTCATCCAACACTCACTCCTTTAACAATCAAAATAACAACAACACTTTAGACAAATCTAGATTTTGGACAAGAAACAAAAAAATTGTTAATGAGGGAGGACCTGATGTCAATGATATGAAGTCCAAACAACTAGTATTAGCTTTATCAAGTAATCCACAATCTAACAAAAATCAAAAGGGTGTTAATCAAGGCACTAACACTTATCCAAAAAATACCAATCAAGGACCTTGAATTTCAAACATCAACAACAATAACCAAGGCAACAACGCTAGCCGAGGGAATAATACAAACCAAAGAGGTAACACCAACACTTTCCCAAATAGACGCATCTACACACTATTGGGGTAAACCTTAGAATCAACATTTCAAGAACTCCTAGAAAACAAGATTATCACATTACCGACCATAAACAACTTTGAACCCTAGATCAAACCACCTTGGTGGAATGACTCTCATTTCTCTGATTTTCATCGAAACAAAGGACATCACACAAATGATTGCATGGGGCTTAAGAATATTGTTTAGGATATGATCGATAGAGGTGATTTAACGGTTGATGGTCTCAAAATAAACGGTGACCATGATGCTTTTAAAAATCCTCTTCTAAATTAAAACAAGGAAGGAGCTTCATCATCAAATGATAGAAGGGGGGGTCGTATAAATCACCTGTACAACAACACCATCAATCACATATCGACAAATGATAACCAAATAAACATCATAAAAATCAACGACAAAGAAGACCATGCGTCAATCAATGTGACAACCATAGCTCAAAATATGTCTTGAAAGGGAATACATCAACATCCACCACTATCCCCAAAACTCAATATGATTTGGTTAATCAGCTATGAAGAAATCTCTCTCTAATATCCATACTCGAGTTACTCAAACTCTCATCGAAACATAAAGACTTCTTAGAACAAGCGGCAGTTGAAACAAATGTTCCTCAAGATCTGGACATTGATAAATTTCAATCCATGGTGGCTCATATGACAGGGCCTCATAATCTCACCTTTTCTAAACATGATAATGTCTCTTTGAGTCATCCACATAACACTCCCCTTCACATTGAAGTCTTAGTCTACAAACATCGAGTCAAAAGAGTATTAATAGATAGAGGAGCTGGTCTCAATATCTGTACTTTAAAACTTATTTGTCCATTAGGATTCTCTAAATAGTCTATTGATCCACACAAAAAGATCACCATCAAAGCCTATGATGATGAAGAAATATCATCCAAAGAAACAATAATACTACCTATTCAGGTAGTACCAATACAAAGGGACACTATGTGACAAGTCTTAGGCATAGACTTAACAAACAAAATTTTATTGGGTCGTCCTTGGATACATAAAATGCAACCAGTACCTTCAACATACCATCACTATGTCAAATTCCCATATAATGGACAAAAAATTTCTATATCTACTAATAATAATCCTTTTCAACATTGCAATGCTATGGGGCAGATCAAGTCAGCCTCGTTCCACACAACAGGGAAGCTGCAACTTCCTCAGCATTAGATCATCATCAATAAAAGCTCAAGTCTTATCCATGGACTTCAAATAAAAGATGAAAATCAAAGAGCAAGGCATGGGAGAATACTCTTTCGAACCCATGTGTCTATCCAAATTTCCAACATCACCAAAATCTCATGGACAACCTTCTGCATCGACACATCAAGAAACGCAACCCATCACCAAGTTTGATGGCAAATTTATCCAATTGGGCACGCTAGCAAATGAATCAGAAGAGAAAGACATCCTTATTTGGCTATACAAGGATGAAGAAGAGGTTAGAGATGCTACTTAGGAGGTGGCCATACCAACACAACAATATGAAATATGATTCTTGATCATGCAACAGATGGGATACAATGGCAAAAGACCTATAGGCAAGCATCAACAAGGCATTACAGAACCGCTAGAACCTCCTCCACAATTTTCGCCAGACAAAACAGGACTGGGATATGGACGCAACAAACCACCCAAGGACAAACAAAATGAGTATTAAAAACCTCAGTGGAAAGCAAAGAAGAAATACGACAAGAACTCATGGAAAGAGGAACTACACCAAGCAAAAGAATCATGAAGGAAAGAGAGGGAATACCATGAAAAAGAGAAATGACAAGAGGAACTAGCCATTCAAAGGAAAGAAACATCTTATGAGAAAGTGCATCATGTACAAGAACCTATTCAAAACAAGGCAGAGTCATCACCCGAAGAAATCACTTCTCCCCAAGGAGAAATAGTGTATGAACAAATGAAAAGGGTACAAGCAGGCTCTGATTCTGAATCCAAAAAAACTACAAGACTCGTATCAATTATCAGAGATATTTTCTCACCCTACAACATACCTATCAGCAATGGTGAAAGACTCTGGGATAGTACTTCTGAAATTGATTCTAATGACTATGAATGGGGTAGTTTTTCAAATATTACTGAGGATATCGAGGAAGGTACTATACATTCACACTCTCCCCTTTCTCTGGAGGGAAAAGACATAGAGTCGATTACTTAAATTCAAACCACGACATATCTACGAGGCTAAGGAAAATGAGCAGCGACACTAAGATCAAGTCTACACTGAAGATGATACCATCAAAGACCTTGACAATATCATTAACCTAACCAACATCCCAGACAACTTTAACACTACCTCTATCATGACACTTACTGCAGCCAATCTTGACCCACCAAATGACTCTCTACCTCTCATATTTCCTGATTTGATAGACTGGGAAGAACCTGAACACCTTGATATACCTATTTTCCCATATGATGAATCTATTGTCCAATATCTATGTATAGTCAACCTGGAAATAGGCTCTATTAGAAAACAAAATAACGATATCTACAATCAGGAGAGTGCCAAGTCTCTTAGTCACAAATATGAAAGAAACAAAGGATCTAATGCTAAAAACCAGTCAATGACAGCATTAGATCATCTAAGGGTGAAAACCTTTTTAAGGAACCTAAGGATGGGAGACTTCACACTCTTCCTCAACACTATCAAGAGTGGTCACCCATATTGATTAAGCCAAATCAATCAATAAACATAGGTACAAAAGCATCAACTAAAAATATACACCTAGCAGAATCATTGACAGATGAGGAACAACCAGAGTTTATCAGATTCTTCAAAGAAAAGAAAATCAATTTTGCTTGGTCCTATGTTGATATGCTTGGAATAAATCCGAACCTAATCATGCATCATTCATCTATTGCTCTAGTAGCTAAGCCAATCAAACAGAAGTTAAGAAAGATGAATCCACATGTGGTATTAATGGTCAAAGCTGAACTAAAGAAGTTATTAAACGTTGGATTCGTTTGACCTATAGACTATGCTGAATGCATTTCAAACATTGTACCAGTTTCAAAACCGGATGGAAGCATCAAAATATGCATAGATTTTAGATATGTCAACAAAGCATGTCCAAAGGATGACTTTCCTTTCCTAGCATTGACATAATTGTGCACCTAACAGCAGGCCATGCAATGCTACCATTAATGGATGGTTTCTCTGGCTATAATCAAATCAGGATAGCTCTAGAGGAACAAGATAAAACTGCGTTCACCTGTCCTTGGGGAGCATATTGTTGGAATGTCATGCCTTTTGGCTTAAAGAATGCTAGGGCAACTTATCAAAGAGCAATGACGATAATATTTCATGATATGATGCATACCTTCATGGAGGACTATGTGGATGATTTACTAGCTAAGTCATTCACCCGAGCATATGAGATAAAATCTTTCAAAGATTGGAGCAATTCCAAGTCAAGCTAAACCCTAAGAAGTGTGTCTTCGGGGTCACATCAGGTAAAATTTTAGGCTACATTGTGTCTGCAAAAGGCATTGAAGTAGATCCGATGAAGGTATAGGCCATCATGGAGATGCCTCTTCCTAGAAACATTAGTCAACTCAGATCTCTACAAGGATGGCTATAGTCTATCAGGCGATTCATAGCCCAACTAGCAGATAAAAGTCTACCATTCAATCATCTACTACATAAGAACATACCATTCTGATGGGAAGCCAAGTGTGTAGAATCATTATATCAACTCAAGCAATATCTAATGAATCCACTAGTTCTGGTACCACCAATAGAAGGGAAACCACTCATTCTCCACATATCAACAATGGAAGTATCATTGAGGGAACTATTAGCACAAGAAGATCAAGAAGGCAAGGAATGAGGTATATATTACATCAACAAGACATTAAACAGATATGAGCTAAATTACACATTCATTGAGAAGGCTTGTTTAGCTGTGGTATTCGCCTCTCAAAATTTCTACCATTACATGCTAGCTCAC
Organism: Cryptomeria japonica; assembly: GCF_030272615.1. Taxonomy (NCBI): domain Eukaryota; kingdom Viridiplantae; phylum Streptophyta; class Pinopsida; order Cupressales; family Cupressaceae; genus Cryptomeria; species Cryptomeria japonica. The sequence continues at coordinate 498,283,124 of NC_081411.1, read as the reverse complement.
ACAATCAAGCTAGTAGTAAAAAATGATCCTCTCAAATATTTACTCAACAAAGTAGCTCTTACAAGTCGACTGGCTAAATGGGTCATGATTCTCAGTGAATTTGATATCCAATACATAGAGCGTCGGGCTATCAAGGGATAAGTAATTACATATCAATTAGTTGAAGTACCACTACCAGATAAACAACCAATGTAGGTGAAATTTCTAGACATGGATGTCCTTACTATTGTACTCAAGCAATGGACCCTGTACTTTGATGGTTCCTACACCCAACATGGATCAAGTGCTGACATGTTGTTCATCACTCCCGAAGGAAACACTATTCCAAGATTGTATAGGCTCATGTTTCCATGCACCAATAACATTGCTGAGTATGAAACCCTGGTCACGGGAATAAAAATGGTAGTGGAATGGAGAATCATGGAATTAAGAGTCTATGGTGATTCCCAACTAGTTATAAATCAGATCAACAATGAATATCAGACAAAGGATGACAAGCTACTGCCATACAAACGAATGGTGGATAACTTCAAATAGTACTTTGCACACATCACCTTTGAGAAAATACCAAGGTTGGACAATAGAGCGGCCGATGCAATGGCCACTATTGCTTCACTGCTACAAATTCCAGAGCAACAGAGTCATTATGAGTTCCTGGTAGAGCAACTATTTTTCTCGGTCTATGACAATTCTGCATCCCATGTCATCTATGCCTTAACCATTTCAGACTCCCCTCTATATGGGATAATATATGAATATCTTAAAACCAATACCCTACAACTCGACCTATCTCATAATAAAAAATGCAGCTTTATCCAGCAAGCCGCCCGTTATAACTTAGCCACTGACACACTTTACTATCGAGGTCTAGATGGTACTCTTCTTCGTTGCCTTGATCATAATGAATCTGACTCTGCTTTACATGAGCTTCATGAGGGTATCTATGGCATGCATTCAAGTGGTCCTACTCTCACTAAAAAACTTCTGAGAATGGGATATTACTGGCCAGCAATGGAGAAAAACTCTTATCAATTTGCAAAGAAATGTCCTAAGTGTCAAATTCATGGCAATCTTATCCATGCACTAACACAAGAGTTGCAGCCATTTACAACATCTTGGCCTTTCTGTCAGTGGGGACTTGATTTAGTAGGGAAAATATATCCTTCCTCTTCCAATGGACACAAGTTCATTATCACTGCAACAGAGTATTTCACAAAATAGATTGAAGCAGTCCCAATGACCACAATAACTAGAAAACAAATTGCCTCATTTATTCTCAATTATCTAATTTGCAAATATGACATTCCTAGTTCCATCATCATAGACAATGGCGTCCCTTAAAAAATCAAGATGTGTGAGAACTATGTGAGCGATTCAAAATCCAACATCACTTCTCTACACCTTACTAGCCATAGGGGAATGGTCAAGCATAAGCATCAAATAAAAAAATCTTGAAAATCCTAAAGAAAACAGTAAATGATTCGGGTAAGGATTGGCATGTACAACTCAATCTGGCACTCTAGGCATACATGACTAGCATTTGGACACCTACAGGGGCTACACCATATTCATTGGTTTATGAATTAGAAGCAATTCTACCTCTTGAGGTAGAAATTCCCTCACTTAGAGTATCTTTGAAAGGCCTCATACCAGATGACGAGTATTGGGTAAATAGACAAAATGAACTAGAGCTTCTGGATGAAAAACGACAACATGCCTATGATCATCTCAAAGCATACCAGTAGCGCATGTGTAGAAGCTACAACCATAGACTCATCCTGATGATTTTTAAAATCAGTGATCTTGTACTCAAATAAAATCCCAAAAATCAACAGGATCACGAAAAGAAGGGGAAGTTTGAACCTAATTGGTTAGGTCCCTATGTCATCATATCAACCTATGGATCAGGCACTTATGAGCTAAAAACTTCAGAAGGAGATGCGCTCGACGAACCAACCAACAAGATCCATCTAAAGAAATTCTACACTTGAGTGGTCTAAATGCATGAAAAAGGTGAAAAATACCAAAAAAAATTTTAAAAATCAAAAAAATACAAAAAAAAATCAAAAAAAAAAAAAAATACAAAAAAATAAAAAAATAAATAAAAAAAAAAAAAAATCAGAAAAATACAAAACAAATAAAAAGCACAACAAAAATGTGCAATAAAAACAAGTGGTGAAAACCTGGCAATAGGCACTATTTGTGAGAGAACAACTCCTCTATCGATCACTACTCATATCTTTTACATCCATCCAAAGTCAAAGCTAATGGCCATTGCCCAACACTTTTCACACAACGTTATCCCAGACATACTTAGCATAGTCACTATTCTTGATTATCTAAAGATCAATTCATCATATCCCACTATGGCTTGGTGATCAGTGTGTATATCCACATCGATAGATATCTATAACTAGGGGCAACATTCCAACAAAGAACAATCAAGAATCACAACACACTAAGGAAATCCCGTCAACAACAGCTCATCAGGCAAGAAAACAAGACAATTATCCAGCTTTAAACTTTAACACACACATGATGGATGATTTTCTAAATTATAATTTGTTTACATCTAGCATGAAGTTTTGACTATTTTATATCTTAAAATTTTTGAATCATTAGGTCTCCTGAATTTCACAATGATGCATCGAGCTAGAGAAAAGAAAAGGAATCTGATATTTTTTTTGGTTTTCTGTCTGTGAGGCGATCACTTGTATGATGCAAATTTGTCTTGAGACATGATTGAAAGCATATCATTGAGGATATTGTTCCACTTTGCGCACACAAATGGTTACCTCTTGTTTGTTTTATGCAAGCAACACTTCGGTCGTCTTGGTTCAATTATACCTCGACGCTTGTGTCATCTTGCCATATCAAAGTATATGTAAGCATTACTCGGGTCATTATGGTTCAATTATACCATTATTCTTGTATAAAATTCAAACATATTAAAAGCTCAATGATGATAAACCAAACCAGAGAAAAAATAAGTGACTAAACAGGAATGACAACGACAGAATGAAGGTGATCATTTAGTTGCATATCATTTTAAAACTTGCATTTAGTTGCATATCATTTTAAAACTTGCATTTAGTTGCATATCATTTTAAATTTGCACTTAGTTGGGTATCATTTTAAAGCAAACTTGCATATCATACATCTCATTTTCAAGATACATCTCACATCATCATCATATCATACATCTTATTTTCAAGATACATCTCACATCATTATCATATCATAGCTTTGGTCCTCTTTTGCAGAAGCTTAACCACTTGAGGTAGATCCTATGGCAACTAATCCACTGACAACTATTTTCAAAAGAGAAATCCCTAAGCTTGATGGAACAAATTATGGGATATAGAAAATTTGAATGGAGGCTCATCTTAGATGTCTTGGCAAGGATATTTGGGAGATCACTGAGAAAAGATACACACCTTATGATCCGACTTCTGGCAATCCCACTCCTGCAAACTTGGATAAAAATATTAAAAGTGATTGCAGAGCTAGAGAAGCTCTCTTGTGTGCACTTACTGATCAACGGATCATGGGATTGACTAATAAATCATCAACTAAGGTTATGTGGGATACATTGTAAACTCTGAATGAAGGTGCTCCTACTGTCAAAATTTCTAAACTTGATGGTTACTGGGTAAGATATGAAAACTTGAAGATGAAAGATAATGAAAGAATTGTTGTGTTTATGGAAAGAGTAAATGAGATTGTTATGGGAATTCAATGTTGTGGAAGATCTATGAGTGAAAATGAAATAGTTTCCAAAGTATTAAGAGCCCTTCCACCAGCTTACAAGATCAAGGCAACTACAATTAATGAGTTGAGAATAATGGCAAACACTTCAGTTAACAAAGACATTCTGATTGGGAAATTATTTTCTTTTGAGCTTGAAGAATTTGGACCTTCTAGAGATGCAAAATCTGAACCTAGTTTTCATGCATCATCATCATCTACCAGCAAAAATGATTGGAAATCCTTATATGCAAAATAATTGAAAGATATGAGGAAAGAAGATGAAGAATTTGAGCAACTTGAAGCCTTATTTGCTAGAAGAGTACCTAAGGGACCGATAGGAAGTAAATATGAAGGAAAAACACCTTTTAATTGTTTTGCATGTAATAAGATTGGTCATTTTGCATCTAGATGTCCTGAAAGGAATGGAAGGTTTTAGGAAAGAGTTAAGAGATCATTTAAGCCTAACCAGAATAGATATAGATTCAAGAAAAGTAAACAATGCTACATAGCAGAAGAGGAAGGAGTAAGTGATGACTCTGGGGATGAACCGACAGAAGACTCTACTAGTGGATCCAACAATGGAAAGGAATGGGTGTTCTATGCTTTAAAGATGAATCGGAACCGGCTATCATGAATGAAGAAAAGGCCCTGGCAGAAAAAGTTGAAGATAAGGATTAATGGGTAATTGATAGTGGATGCTCACATCATATGACTGGAGATAAAGGAAAAATTGTATCCCTGCAAGAATACAATGGTAGTAAAGTCAGATTTAGAGATGACAAAGCATGTATGATCAAAGGTAGAGGTACTATTTCTCTGGATGGTAAGCATAATACTGATAATGTCTATTATGTTTAAGGTTAAAGCATGATATTTTAAGTGTTGGTCAATTGGTGGACAAGGGTTTGCAACTTCATTTTAAAGATAAAAAATGCAAAATCATTAACAAGACTAGTTTGGAGATTGCAACTAGTATTCAAACTGGAGGTAACATCTTTCACTTGAACACTAGTAATAAGACATGTTTGATTGCTCATATTGATGAGAGTTGGTTATGGCATAAGAGGTTGTGTCATGTTAATTTTGATTGTATTGTTAAGATCAGTTCAACTAAGGCAGTTAGAGATATACCTAAGATTCTGAAGCCTCATAATCTGGTATGTAAGGAATGTCAATTGGGAAAGCAAGTTAGAACTTATTTTAAAAGAATACAAGATAAATCTAATGATGTTCTTGATTTGATTCACACTGACTTATATGGTCCAACAAGGAATAGAAGATTTCAAGGTGATAGGTATTTCATGTAAATTATTGATGACTATTCTATAATGATGTGGGTGACTTTTCTTAGGGAGAAGTCTGAAGCCTTTGAGAAATTCAAGATCTTTAAAGAAAAGGTTGAAATAGAAACTGGATTGAAAATCAAATGTCTAAGATCAGATCAAGGTGGTGAGTTCACTTCTCATGAATTTAACAGTTATTGTGAGACAAATCGAATTAGGAGATAGTTATCTACACCTCGAACACCTCAGTAGAATGGAGTAGTGGAAAGAAAGAACAAAACCATTTTAGATGTAGAAAGATCTATGATGATGGAAGCCAAATTGCCTCACATCTACTGGAGAGAAGCAGTGAGTACAACAGTCTACACATTCAACATAGTTCACATAAAAGGTGAAACTGGTAAGACCCCTTATGAATTATGGTTTGGACATACACCTACTATTAAATATTTCAGAATTTTTGGAAGTAAATGCTATATCAAAAGAGATGACTCAATTGGAAAGTTTGATCCTAGATGTGATGAAGGGATATTTCTTGGTTATTCAATTCAAACCAAAGCATATAGATATTATAACAAAAGATTGCAGAAAATTGTGGAGTGTTAATGTGAAATTGGATGAGCAGTACAAAAATCAATCTATATCATATGACAAGAAACCAACAGTGAAAATGATCATAACTGAACCAATAATGCCTCAACTAGTTCAAGAAACTAAAATAGTTACACCGACACAATCAGAAAATTCAACTGTGACTGATGATCAGAGCAATGAACCTGAAGTTCAGAAGACACCAAGGTATGTAAGGTTAAATCATTTTGAAGATCAAATCATTAGAGATAGGAACAAGGTAATCTTCTAGAATCCTCCATGACTTGCGAGTTTCTCATAAAAACCGACCTTCCTGTAGATTTTTAACCTCGATGCACATGCCACTGACCTTTGTGGTACCTCCACCTGGCATCCAACTGCCATGCTTGTCAACATCCACCTTTGCTTGAATTCCTATATTTGTTTGACATACTTTGTCGACCCATGTTGATTATCAGTATATCTTATCTCACCGGTATGTCCATCAACCATCCTTTCAGTTTTGTTCACTAGTTGTCCATCGGTTGTTGTGCCTTCATAACACACAAATAGTCTTCATTCCAGTTTATGGGTTTATGCCTTACCGGTAAGCCTTCTTTACTAGTTGATGACCTGAGTCATGTGTACTGGTAGCCTTCCTTTTGTTTGCTCACTCTTATGTGTATTGACAACATATTGGTCACCCCTTCTTACTTACTAGTGATCTTGCCAAACCGGTTGACATCAATGACAACTTAATGCCAAATTACCAACAATCTCCCCCTTTGGCATTGATGTCAACTTATCACAAGACATTTCATACCGGTACATTTCTCCCCGTTTGACACAATTACAAAGGGTACGGTACATTCCCCCTTTGATCCATACTGAGCTCCCCCTTTGACTGCTATGAACTCCCCCTGAACCACATAAATCCTTCCTAGGTAGATGACACAACTCCCAACTTGTGTCGAAGGTACTCAAAGGTGCTTACTGGTAATGGTTTGGTGAAAATGTCTGCTACTTGTTCTCTAGTAGGGACATAATCCATCCTCACCTCTTGTCCTTCAACCTTCTCTCTGAGAAAATGATACTTGATAGCAATTTTCTTTGTTCTGGAATGCATCACCGGATTCTCTGCTATGTTGGTTTCACTCAAATTATCACACCGGATGAGAATAGGATCAGTGATGTTCACCTTTATGTCTTTGAGGGTCTTCTTCATCCAAAGCACCTAAGAGAAGCATGTAGCAGCAACAATGTATTCAAATTTAGTAGTGGATAGAGAGACTTAGTCCTACTTATTTCTATGCCATGAGACCAACCGGTCACCTGGAAATAATGCACCACCACTTGTGCTCCTCTGATCATCAATGCAACTAGCCCAATCAGCATCAGTGTATGCTTCCAAGATAAAATCTCCTTGTTTAGGGTACCACAATCCATAACTGAGTGTCCCTTGCAGGTACCTAAAGATTCTGCTTACACCATTCATATGTGACTGCTTAGGTGTAGCTTGGAATCTAGCCACCATGCATACTTCTTGTACTATATCTAGTCTAGAAATAGTAAGATACAATAGTTTGCTTATCATTGATCTATACAGAATCTGATCCACCACCAGTGATTCATCATTCTTACTTAATTTAGTGTCGGTTACCATGGGGGTACTTACTGGTTTACAATCCTCCAGTTGGAATTTCTTCAACATTTCCTTTGCATACTTGATTTGTGAGATAAAGATTCCCTTATCTTACTACAATATCAGCAAACCAAGGAAGTATGTCAATTCACCAAGCATTGACATCTCAAATTCTGACTACATCTGATCAACAAATTCTTTGCAGAGGGTGTCCTTGTTGCCTCCAACTATAATGTCATCTACATACACAACCACAATGATCATGGGGTTCCAATCATTCTTTATGTACAAATTGTTGTCAACACTCCCCTTTTTGAATCCCTGATCCTTTAGGTACTAATCTAATCTTGAATACCATGCTCTAGGTGCTTGCTTTAGACTATACAGGGCCTTCTTCAACCGGCACACAAATGTTTCATCATCATGCAGTAGAAACCCTTCCGGTTGCTCCATGTATACTTCTTCTAAATTTCCATTTAGGAAGGAAAATATTACATCCATTTGATATACTTTATAATCCTTGTAGGCAGAGAAGGCTAGAAATATTCTAATTGCTTCTAATCTAGCTACCGGTGCAAATGTTTCTCCAAAGTCAATCCCCTCTACTTGAGAGTATCCTTTGCACACTAGTATAGCTTTATGCCTAACAATATTACCTTCTTCATTCATCTTATTTTGGTAGACCTATTTTGTGCCAATGATGTTCTTGTCCTCTGTTCTAGGGACTAATTCCCAAGTCTTCTTCTTCTCAATCTATTGTGGTTCTTCTTCCATGGAATCCATCTATTTTTGTCTTTTGCTGGCCTCATTGAATGCTTTAGGTTCTACTTCAGTCATGAGGCAAAAGTTGACTTGTTCATCATTCTGAGAAAATCTTCTTCTAGTCTGCACACCATCACTCTTATTTCCTAGAATTTTCTCTTCCGGGTGATTCAACTGCACATACCGGTTGGGAGCTTTCTTGGATGCTTCTTTTGGCTCATTGTCTAATTAAGCTTTATCATCTTCATCACTAGAATCATCATACCAGTTAATCTATGGTTGACATCCTTTGTGTATATCCTCATCAACTTTTACATGCACACTCTCAATGACTCTTCTTAGTCTTCTATTGTAGCATTTGTAGGCCTTGTTGTTAGATGAGTAACCAAGGAATATTTCTTCATCACTCCTAGCGTCAAAACTTCCTAGACTATCCATATCTTTCTTGATAAAGCACTTTCTTCCAAATACTTTGAAGTATTTGACTGTTGGCTTCCAGTCATACCACAAGTCATAAGGTGTCATTCTATTTTTCGTTCTTAATTGAACCCGGTTCAAAATATATGCAGCAGTATGAACAACTTCCTTCCAATACATGTCTAGTAGACTGGCCTCATTTAACATGGTTCTGGCCATCTCCTTAACTGACCTGTTCTTTCTTTCTACCACACCATTTTTCTGTGGTGTCCTAGGAGCTGACGATTGCCTTCTAATTCCATGTTTTTCACAATAATCTTCAAATTCATTTTATGTAAACTCTCCAGCCTGATTTGATCTTAGGCATTTTAACTTACACCCACTTTCTTTCTCCACCATCTTCCTAAAGATCTTGAATCTGTCAAATGCTTGTGACTTATCTTGCAGGAAGGTGACCCATGTCATTCTTGACTAATCATCAATAAAGAGCATATAGTATCTTTCACTGGCAAGTTCTCTTGTCCTAGTTGGACCACACAAATCTGTATGCACAATTTCAAGTGGTCTTGAGGTGTTGTGCTCTTTTGTCCTGAAGGTCAATTTAGTTTGCTTACCTTTCACACATTCATCACAAAATGTGCTTACCGGTTTGATGATGGGTGGAATATTCCTCACACACCCCTTTCTGCTTATTGCAACTAGATTACCAAAATTTATGTGGCCTAATCTTTGGTGCCACAACCAACTTTCATCAACCTGTCCTAACATGCATTGGAACTCATAGAAATCTTTCAGATTATAAACATTACCATCCGTTCTCTTTCCCTCTACCACAATATGATTGGTACTGTCTTTCTTTATTTGACAACCAGTTGAATCAAAGGTGAATTTATAGCCTTTGTCACACATCTAACTCACACTCAGTAGATTGTGCTTTAGGCCTTCCACATAGTATACATCATGTGCCTTTAATTTTCCATCGATGCTTAGAGTACCTTTTCCCTTTGTTTTGATGGATGAGTTGTCTCCAAATCTTACTGAACCACCATTCTAGTCATTAAGTTTGATAAATTTCTTTTTATCATCGGTCATGTGATTGGAACAACCACTATCTACAAACCATAGATTTTTCCTTTCAACATGTAAGGCAGTCTTCACTATCAGACTTGGTTTTGCCTTTTATTTTTCTTTCTCAATCCATACCGGTTTGGTTTCCTTCTTCTCGTCAGCTGCTATATTGTGCTCAGGTTTAGCTACCGGTTCTTGATCAGGATTTGTTTTTTCTGTTTGATCTTCCTATTTTTACACAAACTTTCTATGTGTCCAAACTCTTGACAGTTATAGCATTTCACATTTTTATTTTAAGATAAATCCTTAAAATTATTGTAGGGTACCAGTTTATTCTTCCTACATTCAAAACTCTTATGACCATATCCATTGCACTGGTAATTAACAACATTCATATCCCAGAGTGCATTAAATGGATTTATACTTTCATAACTCATATAGGGCTTATTGATTAATCTACAGTCAGCTATTCTATGCCCAAATTTGTTACACTGGTAACAGTAACCATGAAAGTTTGAAACATATCTGTTAGGTTGCCTTGCTCCTGCAAGGGATTGCCTCATCGAGGGCCTTCCCTTCATGCTATTGATTCTAGTGAATCCTTCATGGTCAACTCTTGCATTTGTCCTTGGATCTGCATGTTAGTATAAAGAGTGTGGCCTCCGGTTTATTACTTGTGTATACTAGTTTGTATGGCAATTTCCAACAACATATGCATATGTCTTTTTACCGGCATCCTTAACTACAGTGAATGCCTTCTTTTATTCACCTTCATTTGAAGAGGTGAAGTTTATTTCTTTGTCGGATGTATCTTTGTTGGTTGAACTTTGACCATCTTCAAAGCCTAGGCCAGTGATGTCTTTGGATTGCTTATTTTTGCTCAACATCTTGTCTAAGGCTTCGGTGTTGCCTTCATATTTGCTCCTTATTTTTATTTATTCTTTACTTTCTTCAAGTTCCTTTTTGAGCTTCACTATTTTTGCTTCCAAATCTTGATGCTCCTTTTCTTTATTTTTCAGATCAGAGGATGTAACTTCACATATCCTCGTGGTTTCTTCCAGCTATAATTTCAAGTTAGATATAATTTGACTGGACTCATCCACTGTAGCAAGCTTGACCCTTTTAATTTCTTTTCTTGCTTTACTCAATTCCTCAAGAGAACTGATAAGCTCACCTTCTAAATCCACTTCTGCTTCAATATCCTCCTCTTCCTCATCTTCATCAACTGGTTCATCAGGTGCCATAAAGAGATTGAATTTTATGTCATTCACATGGTAATCATCTTCTGATGCATTTTCTTCATCTGTTGTATCATCCTCAATAGTATATAGGCTGTTCTAATTCCAGTAGCCTCTCCTTCCTTGCTGGTAGACATTTCTTTCTCTATCTTTGCCAGCAGATTTGCTAAACTCTCTTGACTCATCTCCACTGGTTTCCTCATAGGGACATTTTGTAGAAAAGTGTCTGACCTTACCACAGTTGAAACATTTAAGTGGTAGCTTTCCTTTATACTAGTCGGATCCTCTTTTGAGCTTCCTGACAAAGTTTTCTACCTCTGCATCAGAGTCTTCACCGGATTCTTTATGAGTAGCTACTTCTTTGCTCTTTTTGGTGGTGTTGAACGTTGCTTCTTTCCTTAAGGAAATATCACTGGTTGTTCTCATTTCATAGGCTGTTAGTGAGCCAAATAGCTCATCCATTGTAAAATTCTTCATATCCTTGGCTTCCTCTATGACAGACACCTTAGTATCATACTTGGGTGTGAGAGATCTAAGTACCTTCTTGATAAGAATCTCATTTGCAATTTTTTCTCCAAGTCCTCTGATGGTGTTCACAGTTTCATTAAATTTGTGAAGGTAGTCTGCAATCTTTTCATCATCTTTCATCTTGATTCCTTCAAGTTGGCCCCTTAGTGCTTGCAGCTTGTCTTCTTTGACTTTTTCATCTCCTTTAAATAACCTCTGCAATTTATCCCAAGTCTCCTTGGCTGATACACAATGCATGACTTTGACAAACTCATTATCAAACAGTCCGCTCAAGATAGCATGTTTGTTCTTTGCATTGTTCTCATACTCCTTTTTGGCATCCGGATCAATGGGAGGAACACTAGGAACAACTTACCCATTCCTAATAGACATCCACACATCAAAACCAAGGGAAGAAATATAGGTCTCCATTCTTCTACTCCAGAAGGCATAGTTGGATCCATCAAACATGGGGGCTTTTGAGGAAGTAGACTCATTTCTTGCCATTGTGTTCTAAGTCCAGAATCTACCTAAGGTTTAAAAATAACCAGGAACCTATGCTCTGATACCAATTGTAGAACACAGAGTACCACTGAAAGGGGGGGGGTAATCTGTGGTTCCTAAACTCTTTGACTTTTACAACAACTTCAGAATACTGGTTGATATCTAAAACACCAAACTATCAAACAGGTAAAGTAAAAAGGAAACTAAAGAGAAAAATCACACACATGCAACTCACAACACTAGTTATATGAGGAAAACCCAATATGGGAAAAACCTCGGTGAGAAATGCTGCTGGACACTACTGCTCCAATTCAGCCTCACAAGTAGAACAATGGATTACAAAGATTTAGGGCACTGACCCCTGTACCAAGCTCCAACTTGACGATGTATATATATTGAGTTACAATTTAGATACAGTTAAGGCTTCTTGTTGCAAATGAATTCTACAACTCTTGATCAAATATCTTACTGCCAGTTGACAATCTTTTCTTCTCTAGTGGATCTCACACTATCAGTTGTGAGATTACTCTCTTTGATTCTTGGCATCTATTATATATATCTCTCTCTCTCTCTCACAATCTGACAACATACTGTGTCACACTTGGATGTTGTCTTTCTCTATCACATGTCACCGGTTTGCTTTAAGTGTTGGACCTACTACAATTATACAGGTACTCAATCACTACTAGTTAAACCCTCTCACTGGTTTGCTTTATCACTCACTCTGCAACTTTCTTATAAAATTCTAAGATAAAAAATCCTTCTCTGCACTTAAGTTCTCTTTTTCTTCTCTACAAGAATCAACCTTCTCTATTCCAAGATCATGTATTTATATTCATGGTTTCCTGCCAAGAATGCATTCAAACACTGTCGTGTTAGTGTAATACCCTAAAAATGGTCACCTAAACCATGGGCCCCTAATCTCGACAACATCACCAAGGTCCTAACCAAAGGCAATTAAATCAACTTTGAGCACACAATTAATTAATTCTTCAATCATCAAATGTCACATGGCAAGTGCATTATTCTATATTAATTAAATATTTATTTAATTAATTAAATCATTCCAAGTAAATCATTTTGATAAATTATCCTATTTAATGTATTAAATATCTTAGCATATTTAATTAATTAATAAATTTGCCATTAATCATAAAAAAAGAATTAATTTATTACAAAAGAGGAATCAATGTGCAAAGCAAGAGTTAAAATTGAAATAAAATAAAAGAATTGAATTGAAGAGAAATAAAACTTGAGATATTATTTCTTCATCTAAATTGAGAACTTGAAATGAGGAAAGCAATTAAATGAATTTAATCATTCTCTAAAAATTGGAACTCAAAGCTTTTGAGAAAAGAAGTTCAATTGCATTGAAAAGATTCTTTTCTTGAATAAATCAAAGAATATGCATAGAATTACCTATTTTCAACTCAAGTGCATAGAATTAATTGAATTATATCTCTAATGCAAACTCAAACTTATAATCTGAATGCATTTCAATTAAACTATAATTGGAATCTATCTCAATGTTAATTGAATTTGATTTCTCAATTATTTCAATTATCCTAAATTGTGCTTTTTTTAATCTCTCTTATGATTCTCTATAAATTCAGCCTTCATCTCTCATTCAAAACACCCTAGAGATTTATTGTTATTATGCAGTTTTTACTCTGGAGTCATTGAAGATATTGTGCTTGCTTTTGATTTTATTGCATCTTAGTTTAGCTTTTTGCATATTTAGTTCAATTATGATTGCTTGAATTCATATAGCTTACTATTCATCCATCTAGCATAATCTTGCATCCATTTAGGTTAATATCATGCTCATATAGATTAAATCCTTCATCTTGGTGTAGTCTAGTCACTGGTATTGCTTATACAAATCTGAGAGCAAGTTTATATTTGCATCTTTTAGAAGGCAATTGGTCGATTTGTGATGGTTTTATTATTCATACTTATATTTGTCTAACCATACATGTAATGACTTAATTGAAGTGTTGTGTCTTACAACTTACAGATACTTATTCCACTTTTCACACATACATTTTTGGCGCCCACCGTGGGGTAGAAGGCTACATCTTTCGGCCTCGAAGACTAACTTTTTCTTATTTTTCAGATTTACTTTTATTTTATTTTTTTGGGATTTTCATCTGTAAAGTTACTGTGAAATATCGTACGAGTCTTCCCACAGTGCCGAACCACAAACTGAATATATCATGTGATCTCGTATGAATTATCATATGACTCGGTGAGAATCGTCGTACGATATTATGTGTTCTTGGCTTAAAGGAAGATTTCATTCTTTCGGTTCTTTATTCAATTTTTATCATACTAACGCTGACCCTAGCTTGTTGTTCATCTGTTTGAAAAAATTTCACAGCCTAATCAATTTTTTGCAGAACACTTGTCGAAGAATATGCTTGTCAAACAAAGACAATATGACTACTGATTCGTTGTCTTTGCAGGTTGCCTAAGGAGATTTGAGTAAACATTGTGTATTCATTAAATTGTTTTTTTTAGGCACCTAACTTGCTATCTGGTTAATGAACAAATTTGTCTTTCGTGTTTAAGAAAATTGTGAGAGGTAGGAGAGTATGCTCTTGTCTGTATAGGCAATCAGAAATCCATACCCTTGAGGATTTTTCCTAAGTTTGAGATTTGTATATCTTTAGTGGGCCTGCCCTCTCGAGGAGCCTATAAGGCCAAAGCCATTAGGGTCGGTGAGAGGGGAACGACCCAAGTGGGAATGGCTAAATGCCAAGTAATCCAACCCACTATAAAATAAACATGATTTGATGAAAATCAAGTCAACGATAGTGCTCGGGAATAGCTCTCCTATGTACCTTCGGGTATATTAAACCTTGGTTTTCAAGGTTGGGAGACCTCCTAATTCAGTTTATACCCTGACGCGCCAAACAGATCCCTTACTAGTTCCTGTTAAAATTAGAAGCTACCTAGTTCACCTCCGAAAGGGGGGATAATCTTTGTGCAAGAGAGATAGTAACTCTCCCAAGATACTTGCCATATCGTGCCCCCATTAGCATTTGGAGTCAGCTAATATGACGTTGAGAATCCATTGTGTGAGACTTAGCGGCCGTATTCTGATTAGCTATTGGGTGTGTACCTAAGTCATCAAGCAAAGGTTTTCTTCTCTCACCAATTTTCATATGGTTAGCATGTTGTGATCAGAGTAATTATACATATTGCATGTTTACTATGTTTTTGTCACTGAAACTGAAATTGAAATACCAAAACTGGAGAAAACAATAAACAAATCAGTGGTCAAAACTCTGTTTGTGTCAAAAACTAGTCTATCTCATGTCCAAAAACTCGGTCTATCTCAAAACTGGTCGTCGTCAGTCATTAAAAACTCACTCTGTCAGAAATTTTGTCTCTGTCTAGTAAACTATCATATGATTCTTTTGATTTATCGTCTGGATCCTTATTTTGTGTTGTACAAAATTTCATTAGGTCTAATTGTTTGTCATTTGGGTCCTTATTCTATGTCATACAAAATCTGATAAACTATCGTCTTGCTTAGGGAATTGTTTGATCTCTAATTCTATGTCGTACGAAAAACCATTACATTGATCAATTTGTCATCTGAGGTATACCCATCCGTTGTGTGAACATAGGCAACAACTTGTACAAAATTCTATTTCTATCATCCTGAAGCTATTAAACTGTCGTCTGGTCCTGTAAAACCTATTGTACGAACCTCTGATTTTTTCAGTCCAGAATAGTCAAACTTGCCTAAAATAGTCTACAGTGAGCATAAAACTGGTTATCATTTCTGAGCATAAATAAATCTAAACAGTGCACTTCTGCTGTGCTTTTTGCATGATTTTGTTGATCATCTTTCAGCTATTTCAATCAACCATTTATCAAATTTAAGTCACTTAGATAATGTCTTACATAGGATAGATCATTCTTGAAACTAGACTGAGTCTTAGTCACTTCTCTTAAACCAAACTAGGTAACTTAGATAAACATCCTACATAGGATAGATCTTTCCTGAAACTAGACTCAATCTTAGTTGCTTCTCTCAATCGATATGTTAAACGAACAACTAGCTCCAAATTTGATCTTGACTTCTGCATCACAAATAGCTTTAGGTCACATCAGTCAATAAAAAAGCCTATTCAAACCAGAAGTTCTCGTAAGAAAGCTGTTGAGGGAAAAGGACAATCCTTTTCACATAAAAATAATCCATTCTACGTAAAGGATCCTCTCATTGATAAACCTTCATCATTAGATATGCCAATTTATGATCAACCCTTGTCTCCCATCATATCTGGAACAAAACAAGAAAGACGAGCTGCTAAACACAAAACTTATGATGATCTCAGTATCTAGGCTACTAATAGTGATTCCTCGTCAAGTGAATCTAAAGCCTTTGAACCTCCAGAAACTGATATTCAAAAATGTCAAAAAGATAAAGATTTCCAAAAAATGATGAAGGTTATCATGGCTAGAGAAAAAGAAGACTATTTTCTAGAACTAGCAAAGTAAGGAGCTAAACTTCCTATTGGTTATAACGTTGAGTCCCTCATCACTAAAGAGGAGAGACACCATTAGCAATGGTAAACAAACAATTACAAGTGTTACGAATTGAGATCACAGAACTGAAAAACAAGGATAAATCATCAAAACAATATTCTCTGGACACAATGCCCATTCCCATTTGACAAAAACATTTACATGCCTCCATTTCCTTCACAAGTGGAGATCCTAAAATTTGACAAATATGATGGCAACTCAGATCCCCAAGACCATATCAAAGAATTTTGTGCTTTATGTATGGAGTTCATGCATGACCAAACATATCTCATGCGCCTTTTCCCGAGAAGTTTAGGGGGACAAGCTATGGAATGGTTCTCAGGCCTACCTATGGGAATTAAAACTTTTGAAGAATTAATCCAACTATTTCTACAATAATACTCTTATAACATCCATCAGCTAGTCACTATGATAGAGCTTTGCAATACCAAACAGAAAACAAGAGAGCCCTTTCTCACTTTTCTCCAACGATGGAGAAAGATGTTCTCTAGAATTTTAATGACCTATTCCAGATTCTGAGAAAATGGATATCTTCGTCAACAACTTAATCCCTAAATTGAAATACAGTATCCAAATGCAAGTATATCCCTCATTCAAAAAAAGGGTAGATAGTGCCCTCAGAATGGAAGATGTGCTTATAAAGAAAGGAGATATCTCACTCTGGAAAGAAACATAGCAAGCTTCTAGCTCCAAAGAAAAGAACAAATATTGGAAATATGGAAAAGACAACAACAAAAATGTTGTTAATGATGGAGTGGTAGACACCGTTAAAGAAAAATCAAAATCCATGATATTTAACCTAGCTAGTGACACACAAGCACTCAAAGCAGCGGAAACCGCAACAGAAAACCCTCCGAAGAAAGTAAAAGAGTGGTTTAAAGAGAAACCTTGTCTTTCAAAACCTAAATGCAACTTCACTCCTCTGGAAGAATCATACAAATCCGCTTTCAAAAATTTATTGGCAAACAATCTGATAACCTTACCATACAATTCTAGGCCATATGATCCGAAAGTTAAACCAAAATGGTGGAGAGAGAATGAATACTACAACTACCATCAAAACAAAGGTCACAACACAAACAACTATATGAAGCTCAAGCATGAGATTCAAGATCTCATTGACGCTATCAAAATTGTTGTTGGAAATCACACAACTAATGTTGATCACAAAGCTTTTAAGGATCCCTTACCTGTTTATGAACAAGGTGATTCCTCAAAGATAAAAGGAGGTGCCAAAGTTAATTACACCTATACCAGCAAACAATGTGATTAACATGATTGAGTCTTCTCAACCTAAATATTGCAATGTGATTATAATCAAAGACAAACAACATGAATCACAAAATGCAAATATTGTGACCCACGCTCAAAAGAAAGTCACTCTCCAAGGAGCTAGTTCTTTAACTCCTTCTCAAACAACATCAAACCTACCAACCTCGTCAAACAAACAAACATATACAACATTTGCTAAATTTAAACAGCTAACTTCATCATCATCCCCTAGATATAGCATTGTGGAACAACTGAAAAGAAGGAATGCTCAAATCTCCATCTTTGAATTGCTCAAAATATCTTCTGCTCATAAAGAGATCCTGGACAAAGCATTTCTCACTACTAATGTCCCAAAAGATTTAGATATCGATCGGTTTCAATCTATGGTGGGTCACCTGACTTCACCTCATTATCTCACTTTCTCTAAAGAAGATGACAACTCGTTGAATCACCCATATAACCAACCGTTGCACATTGAAGCTATGATCCATAAACACCTAGTTAAACGTCTTTTGATAGAAGGAGGTGTTGGGTTGAATATTTGTACCTATAATCTATTTACACAGCTAGGCTTCTCTGAAAAATGTCATTGATCCGGCTAAGAAAATAACAATCAAAGCTTATGATGAAGAAGAAAGAACCTCTAAAGGTCTGGTACTATTACCAATCAAGGTAGGACCTATAGAAAGAGATTTTATTTTCCAGGTGCTTGATCTTCTTTTTTCATACAACATCTTAATGGGCAGGCCATGGATTCATGAAATGAAGGCAGTTCCATCTACATATCATCAGTGCTTAAAATTTCCTTATAATGGAGTTGAAGTCAATATTCCTGCTGATAAATACTCCCTCTATAATGCATTGACAAAGAGTGTTGATACCTTTGTGCCTCATAATAGAGAAGCCTCTATAGCTGAAATTTCAGAAACCTTGATGAAGGACTTAGAAAAGAAATTGAAAATCATAGATACTGGCATGGATGGATACAAGATAGAACTAGTACTTTCACTCATTTCTCTTCCTCCATCACCCAGACAATCAAGAAAACCATCAGAGGTTATGAAGCCACAGAATTCCACTCCAAATGTCATATATGACGGTCTCTTTGTACAATCCTCTACTTCCCTTGTAGATGAAATAGAAGAGGATGTTGTTCTCAAATAGCTTTTCAAAGAAGATAGTGAAAACAAAGAAGTAAGACATTGTGAGATTTCCTCGACACAATATGGTCCAGGATATAAAATGATTCAATGCATGGGATATTCAGGTACTGGTCCTCTAGGCAAAAATCAGGAAGGTATTATTACACCCATTCATCTACAAACAAAGTATGCAAATGATAAAGATGGACTAGGATATAATCCAAGAAAGACATCAGACCAAAAACATGCTTCTAAGTCTAAGTGGAAGAAAAAGACATTGCCTTCACTATCACACGAAGTAAACACTCAATAGACTCAAGAAGAGTATGAAAAAGAACAAAAAGAACTAGCAATCAAGAGAGAGGAAACAACTAGTAATCAAGTACCAATGGTATCAGCTACAACATTACAAGGAGTAGAAATTCCAGAGGATATGAGAGAAGAGGTAGAAAGAATCAGATAATTGTTTGCACCACTGAAAATTCCAGTCACATATACTGGTAGACAACAAGTAGATGATTTAGAAACTAACTCAAATGAGTATGAATGGGGTCCAGATCATCTATTAGATACATCTAGTACAAAAACTCTAGAAGAGTCCAATGATATCACAGATGACACACAAGAGCTGATACGCTTAAAACTACAAATAGAGATAGAAGAAATCAGACTAAAAAGATAGGAAGACTATGAACAAAGCTAAAAAGAGGAAGGACACAAGAAAATTCTTCACCTACTATGTCTCCTTCTAATAGGACAGAACAAATCAGGTATGGAACTACACAAGAAAAATTGGAAGCTACAGAAGTAGAACCAGTCATTAGTCCTGAGGAAGCTGAATGGAGTAGAAGACAAAAATTCACAGAACCATCAAGGTTATGTCAATAGGTATGTCAGATACAAGTGATAAATGAACTAAATCATGAAGGAACTTGCAACATCAAAGATGTAGGTGTTGACACTATACATACATTCACTCTATCACTTGAAGAAGAGTCAGAAACTTCCTCTTATGACTCTGATGACTCCGACAATAGTCCTATTGATGACAATACCTATTCAACATCAAACGTTGACTCCTCTATCACAAATGTCAAGAATCTATCTACTAATCTTGTTACTATCGAACCACAATATGTAGTCCAGTCTAGCATAGAAAACGATGCTATGAGTAGGTCTATTGGGTTTGGTCAACTAAATATTAACGTGCACTTCAATCATCATGTTGTAACTATTCAAAGTCTCGAGACATTTACGCAAGGTAGTCTTCTAGAACTTGACTTGTCAGTCCAAAGTTATGATGACAATACCATGAACTCCCTTGAACCTGTTCAGACTTTATCCTTGGTACATCCTAAACTAATTGACTGTAGTCTCCAAAACCAACCTATGAATGTACTTATCTTTGCCAATGACTATACGTTAGCCTACTACCTTAATGCAGTTCAACCATTGGACTCTTCCACCAATGAACAAATTTAGAACATGACTGAAACAACTATCAAGTATCTTAGTTGCAAAAAAATAAAAAATAAAAAATAAAAGATTTGATGGCGAAAACCACATTGTGGCAGTGTCAGAATCAAAAATAGAAAAAATAAAGGATGTATCTAAGGGTGAAAACCTCTCTGAGGCACCTGAAGGTGAGATACTTGATATACTACCAAGTCACTTCCAAGAAAGGTCTTCTATATTGATTGAACCAACTTAGCCAGTAAATATTGGGAGTCAAGAGACACCACATATCATCCACTTAGCTCAATCATTATTAGCAGAAGAGTTAAAGGATTTTAGAAATCTCTTTTTAGAAAAGAAGATCAACTTTGCATGGACATACTCTGATATGCTAGGCCTATATGTTGATCTCATCATGCATAATCTTTCTATTACACCAGCATTTAAACTAGTCAAGCAAAAACTTCGCAAGATGCACCCTCATGTGGCACTGCTAGTCAAAGTTGAGCTAGAAAAATTGCTAAAAGCTGGATTTATCAGAGCAATAGACTATGCTAAATGGATATCAAACATAGTACCTATATAGAAGGTAGACAAATCTATTAGGGTTTTCATAGACTTTAGGGATCTCAATAAAGCATGTCCGAAATACGATTTTCTATTACCTAGCATTGATATGATAGTGGATATGACTGTTGGATATGATATGTACTCATTAATGGATGGATTCTCTGGTTATAATCAGATCAAAATAGCTCCCAGAGATCAAGAATAGACACCTTTCATCTATGCATGGGGAACCTTCTACTGGAATGTCATGCCATTTGGGCTAAAGAACGTAGGAGAAACTTACCAAAGAGTAGTAACAACTATCTTTCATGATATGATGCATAAGAATATGAAAGATTATGTTGATGACACTTAAGTGAAGCCTATGAAGAGATCCACACATATTCAAGAGCTAGGCCTTATACTAGATAGAATGGAAAAATTCAAGCTTCGGCTAAATCCTAACAAGTGTGCATTCAGAGTGACATCAGGGAAATTACTTGGTTATATCATTTCAAAGAAAGGAATTGAGGTTGATCCTGAGAAGGTCCAAGATATAATGGAAATGCCACCTCCAAACAATATCAGTCAAATGAGAAGTCTACAAGGACACCTCCAGTGAATCAGGCACTTTATATCTCAACTACTAGATAAAGCTCAACCCTTCACAAAAGTATTAAGGAAAGGAGTAGCATACAACTGGGATCAAGAATGTGAAAACCACCTTCAAAAAATCAAAGAATACTTATCTAATCCACCAATACTGATGCCACCAATTCAAGGTAAACCATTGATTCTATACATATCAGCTACTGATTCATCATTGGGGGCACTTCTTGCACAACAAGATGAAAATAAAAAAGAGAGAGCTATATATTATATCAACAGAACTTTGGTATCTTATGAAATGAACTATATTATAATACAAAAAGCATGCTTGGCATTAGTCTTTGCATTACAAAAATTGAGACACTACATGTTAGCACATTCCATCAAGCTAGTATCTAAGATTGATCTGCTCAAGTATCTTCTCAACAAAGAAACACTTACAGGAAGAGTGGCTAAATGGGTAATGGTTCTTACAGAGTTTGATATTGAATATGTAGAATGCAAATCCATCAAAGGACAGGTAATTCCAAATCAACTTGCTGATGCTCCACTTGAAGACACTCAACATCTGCATATAGAATTTCCAAATGAATCAATCATGCACCTTACTCAACAATCATGGAAGATGTTCTTTGATGGGTCCTTCACTCAACATGGTTCCGATGCTGGAATAATTTTTATTACTCCTCAAAGGTATTCAATCCTAAAGGCTTACAAGATTATTTTCCCTTCCACAAACAACATTACTGAGTATGAAGCTTTGGTAAACGGGATCAAGCTGGCTATCAAATGAAAGGTTCTGGAATTACACATCTACAAAGATTCTTAGCTAATCATCAATTAAATCAATGATACATATCAGACTCGAGATGAGAAACTAATGCCTCATAAGAGAATTGTGGATGATCTCAATAAATATTTTACTTTTGTGTCATTGCAGTAGATTCCCAGATCTGCAAACAGAGCAACAGATGCTATGGCCACCTTGGCATCTATACCAGAGTTCAAGAATTTAATTTTCACTTTGAATTCCTGGTGGAAGAGTTACATTACCCTGCCTATGATTCTCCTGAGTCCCATATGGTCTGTTCTATTATTGGACATGACTCATGTCGCTACAGCCATATTTACTCTTATCTATGAGACCAAATTGTCCCAAAAAATCTTACATGTAATGAGAAAAGGAACCTAATCTGAAATGCTTCATGGTATGTCATCATCGCTAATGATCTATTTAGGTGAGGTTTGGATAGTAATTTTCTTAGATTTCTTGAAACTGAAGAGTCCAAACGTGCATTATCAAAAGTCCATGAAGGTATTTGTGGATCTCATTCGAATGGTCTAACTTTCACTCGAAAATTACTAAGGGCTGGCTACTACTGGCCAGACATGCACAAAGACACTATAAATTTTTTTAAAACTTGTGAGAAGTGTCAGCTACATGGGAATCTCATACATGCTCTAGCAAGGGATCTTATACCCTTCATTACACATTGGCCTTTTCAGCAATGGGCCTTTGACCTCATTTGTCAAATATATCCTGCATCATCCAATGGACACAAGTTTATCATAACTACCACTGAGTATCTCACTAAGTGGGTAGAAGCAGTTCCGCTCATCAAAGCAACCGATAAACAAGTAGCTATGTTCATCCTTAACTATATCATTTGCAGGTATGGGATACCTTCATCCATTGTGACTGACATTGGAGGACAATTCAAGAATAAATATCTAGATGAGCTCTATGATAAATTCAAAATCAAACAACACTAGTCATTCATATATTACCCTCAAGGTAATGGACAAGCTGAAGCATCTAACAAGAATCTGTCGACTATCTTACACACAGTAGTAAACAAATCTGGGAGAGATTGGCATCTACAACTCAATCCTGCACTATGGGCTTATAGAACGAGTATCAGAATACCTACTGGGGCTACAACTTTGTCTTTGGTGTATGGATCTAAAGTAGTATTACCTATTGAAGTGGAAATACCGTCTTCGAGAGTTTCTTTGCAAGGTCTTGTTACTGATGAAGACTACAAAATATCTAGATTGCAAGAAATCGAGTTGCTGGATGAACATCGAAAAGTGGTGTTTGATCATATGAGAGTGTATCAAAAGAGAATGTCTAAAGGATATAGCAATAAGGTTCGACAATGATAATTTCAGATTGGTGACCTTGTTCTAAGAGAAAATCCTAAAAATCAATAGTTTTGAGACAACAAAGGGAAGTTTGAACCCAACTGGTTGGGTCCCTATATCGTTACTGTAGTCTTTGGCTCTGGTTCCTATCAACTCTCAACATTGGAAGGAGAACAACTCTGTGAACTGATCAACACCATCCACTTGAAAAAGTTCTTCACTTAGTATTCTTTGTTCCAACAAACTATACAGCTGAAAAAGTCCTAAAAAAAATCATAAAAAACATAAAATATCCTATATATATATGTTAGGGGTCCCACAGATACTGAGAGGGGGGGGTGAATCAGTATCTAACCGGTAATAAGAATTTCTTAACTTAAAACATGCAGAACATAATATAACAGTGTACCGGTATGCAAGAAATAATGCAATAAACAAAATCAATAACATCCACATGAAAAGTACACCTTAACACAAGATGTTAATGAGGAAACCCGGTGTGGGAAAAACCTCAGTGGGATTTGTGACCCACAATATTCACTCACTGGCCAATAAGAGAATATTACTTACAATAGGGGCCTGCACATGCAGGAAGGCCAACTGCCTAGAGCTCACTGCTCAATGGGAAGTTACACTGACTTGTAAATAAGGATTATACTAATCCAATAACTTGTATTGCTTTACAATAGCATCTTCAATGCCAGATTCAGTACCGGTTCCTGCTCTGCTCTTTACATATACCCTTGACCTATATTTCGCATATTAGGTCTGCCTAATATTTTCCTTCTTACTTCTACATTACTCTTACAAATGTCTACAATGATCTCCTTTATATATAAGAGGCATTTTACAATTTGCCAAGTCAGCTTACAATAATAAACAAAATATTATATAACAAAAATCCTATCGGCCTTTGTGCCAGTATACTTCTTTTCTTCTGTACTGGTGCCAATATCCTGAGTGCCGGTGTAGAGTGCGATCTACTGATGCCGGTGCACTATCTTGCCGATGTAATTCTTTGCCAGTATAATGTCTTGTTGGTGCCATAGGATTGCAAGGTTTCCATCAATGACAAAACCTTCAATCACATACAATGTCTCATTGGAGTGTGCATATGCCAACAATCTCCCCCTTTGGCATTGATGGCAACATTCATGAGAAATTTCAAAAAGTATCCAAAAATGTGTAGTCCAAAAAATGTTACCAAAAATGTGAGAGCTCCCCCTGAGCATATGATTCCTATGTTTTGAATTTTCTCATCCCACTACTCTCCCTTTGGCATCAATGACAAAGGTTGTCAAGATGTCAGTAGAGTTTGGAGTTTCAACTATCCATAACCTCAACCTTGTAGCTGGGTAGTTATAATATGAAAAATATCTAACAAAATCAAGTTTATACTATCCATAAACTTCTTACTATCCTTTATTGCTGTCTTAGTTCTCTTCACTGTACCGATGAGATGCTGCAAATGCTCTGCCGGTGTTTTGCTTCCCTGTGTTAATGCCTCAGAAATTTCCTTTCGCAGAGATGCTAAATAGTCCAATCTTGGACTTAGTTTAGATCTCAAATGTTTTGCCTTATTTATTATTCTTTCTTTCTCTCTTTCCAATTTGAGTAGTTCTTCCTCAAAATTTGCTATCTTCTCTTCAAAAACTGATAGTGTATCAAGTGAGTTGACAAAATTGTCTACAAGTTTATTTATCTCATCCTGTACCTTGCTCATTTTCTTGTCAATATCTACAGTCAAAAAGTTTGTTTTACAGGTATCTTTATATATATTTTTGTATTCTTTCAACAAATTACATAGTTCCTGTAGAAGTGTGTCAAAATCTCTATTACACTTCTTTATTTCCTCATCAAAGAATTTATGTTTTTCAATTTCTACCTTATCCTTCACTGACTCTTCCTTTATTTTCTCAATGTTTTCTGAGATATATTTACACAATGTATCCAATTGTCCTAAAGAATCTTTGTTATCTATATTATAGTTGGGAGCAATTACCTTCAAAATTGGTATGGAATCATCAATTGCTTTGTAAGCTTGTGAGCTGCAGTTGGTTATTTTCTTGATAGAATCTAATAACACCTCAGTCACATTTGTTGATTTGTATGCTGATGATTATCCAACAATCTGAGTACCGGTGGAAGTAACCAAGCTTGTATTGACCTCTGGTAGGTCAGTTTGTGTCTGCATTTCTTTAAGAACTGGTTTTCCTACTTAACTAGTTACCGGTGGCATTGTTTCCTTATGTACTTGTTCTGGTTGATGTTGTCTCGGAGCCTTTAGCTTTGTTGGTTTCTCTATATGTTGTATTGCCTTAGTCTGTGACTCAGTCTCTTCCTTTTTCTCTTTATCTTCTGTCGGTTTCTCTGTTTCCCCTGCTACCAGAGGCTCATTAGCCATATCTGACTTATCAGTTGTATCTTTGTCTACTATTATGTTGATCTTTTGAGTATCAACATCCACACTATATAGGACTTCAGAATTAGGATTGTTATCCTCTACATCCATACTCTCAGCTACCGGTTGATCTTCAGTAGTTGTTGTTTTCACCGGTGGAGTATTTAAAGAAGGTGGGGTTAGGTTGTCTTTAACTTTGATGCTTGGTGGTCCACCAACTTTTCCTTTCCCTTTGTCTCTGTCCTTCTGATAAACCTTTATAGGTTTGGGATTCCTATACTCTTCTTGTTTTTCTTTCTCAACTAGGAATATATCACATCCATCTTCTATTTCCTCTATCACTTCATTAACTCTTCCTGCCATT
Organism: Cryptomeria japonica; assembly: GCF_030272615.1. Lineage (NCBI taxonomy): Eukaryota > Viridiplantae > Streptophyta > Pinopsida > Cupressales > Cupressaceae > Cryptomeria > Cryptomeria japonica. The sequence continues at coordinate 498,256,886 of NC_081411.1, read as the reverse complement.
AGTGAAATATGCCAGTGTGCAGTAGAGAATACTGACCAGTTTGCTTGAGAAATTAAATCATCAATTTCTTGTGGAGAGTTTACTGGATATACAGCAAGTAGTTTCTCAATTTTTATTTTCTTATCTAATTCTATCACTGCCTGTCTTCTTGCCTCAAGTCTTTTGAATAATTCATTAGGAATTTCATTGACTACTTCCATCAAAAATTTCTTATACATATCCATGTGCAATATAACACTGTTTTCAGTTTGCTCTTTTTCATCAGCTGTTAGAGTGTCATATATTTTCTCTATGTTCTTCAGTTTACCTTCCTCTGTGATTTCATTTAGCAGTATATCAAGAGGGGCCAAGTCTTTGTTTGTCCTCTTCTTCTTCTTGGGTGTTAGTTTCTTCTTTGGTGTGGCCTTTCTAATCGGAGATCTCACAACTTGTTGCTTTTGCCTTGTCCTCCTAGGTGAAGGTGTGGTTGCCAGTAAGGGATCTCTTTTTCTTACGACTCTTTTAAAAGTTGCTGGCATGTCACCTTCTGAAGAAGTGCCTACCAGTGATAGGTGAGTTTCAGGCTATGGAGCTGCTAACTCATCCTCTGTTATGTCGGTTTTCTTCAATACATCTTCTTTGATGGATTTTGCTTGTCTAGAACCTTTTCTTACAAATGCCTCAACCATCTTTACTCTTTTCTTTGATTGTATTTGGCTTTCTATAGTCTCAGCACTACCAAATACTTCTTCTTTTGGTTCTCTGGGGGCTTCTAGAAGTGCTTTGGCATATGTTTCAACTATGTGATCATCTGTTTCATATCCCATCTCGGTTACCCAAACTGTCCTTGGGATGACCACTTCCATCCAGATTTCATCTTTCTTGATGACAAAGCATATATCATCTTTGTATTTTTCTACAATTTTATGAGATAACCTTACTCTTTTCTTCATTTTGATCTTTAATGCTTGAAAGAAGTCATTAATATTGTTTTCCTTGTTCTCACCCATGTTTTTGAATAGTTCGGTCAATTGTTTTCCTATCGGTATTTCATATCCAAGTTCTTTGTAACCTATACCGGGAACTTGTTTTGTTATGTGTAGCATTAGGCATACTAGCAGATTTCCAAATCTGAAAGTTCCTTTCTTGTCCTTCTTGATCTTTCCAAGGTTGTCAATTAATTCATCCTTTAGCCATTCACATATGTCAATTTTTGCATTATATGTTACCATATCATAAGCACTCTTAATGCATAAACTTGAAACTGAATTAAGTCTATTAGCATGAGTAGCTTTATAACCTAATATCATACTGATGAATCTCACATTAATATCTTTTACATCATTAACCCTTAGAGACCTCTTGTCGAATGTTGCACTAGTTAGGTTTATAACTAGGTCGTTGGGAACCTTCTTGGTTTTATCTGGTCTCTTACCAGTGGTCGGTAACCCTGTGACAACTTTCACAACTTCCTTGGTGATCTTATGGATTGCATCTAACCAGAAAAATTCTCCATGTACCCTGCTTAAGACTATCCTAATCACATCCTTTGGAAATTCAGGAATGCTAAGGATCTCTATAAATCCTAGGGTCTCAATGATCTTGTGTTCATCTTTAACATTGCCGATATTATCAAATATCATGGTTTTATACATGGTTTTAATTTCCTCATCTCATAACTCTTCAATGTTGCAGTGAATGTACATTCTGGGGTCTTCAACATATACAACTCCCTTAGGAATTTGAGAAAAAGCACCTAAGGTATCATCCTTCTTTGCTATCTTGGGAACTAACTGAAATACGGGCCTAGGTCTTTTTATTACTTCAACAATAGTAGGGTTTGCTATGTATTCAATTGCAAAGGTGGATGCCATGATTAAATACCTTTTACTACCTTGGATGGATGATTGCTTGGAGTGTGCTTGCTTCTTGCTCGAAATGCCTTAGCTCGAAATCTTCACGCTCTCTGAAAATTTGAAATCACTATGAAATGAAATGGAGCCAAAACCTTAACTTTATAATGTCTCTCCGCCATCTACCACATTAATTGCATGTCGGTTAAGTATTCACTTAACATTGTTTGTCGGTAATAAGTAATTTTCAACTTCTTCTCTCTAACCAAGGGAATAATTAGCACATGTATCAATGGATTGCCAAACCCTCAAGGAAATTTTCTTCAATTAGATGAAGAACTTCCTGCCAATGGAGCACTGCTCTGTCCTTCCGATGAAGCACCGCTCTATCCTGCCAGTGAAGCATCACTCTATCCTACCAGTGAAGCATTGATTGGTTCTACCGGTGGAGGAGTATTCCCAATATTTAGATAAGCTTTTCTAATCTATTGTTTTGAGAATTCTTTCTTAACCTCTTCAACTTTTTCTTTACCTTTCAAGCTAGCACTTTTGTTGTCTACCGGTGTTTCTTTACTTCTACAAAATTTAGCAATATGCCCAATCTTGTTACATGCATAACAAATTACATTATTCTTCTGAATAGCTTTCCCATAACCTATGCCGGTTTGTGTTCTACATTGATTTGATAAATGTCCAAATCTTCCACAAACATAACATCTCACATTCATTCTACAGTTTTCAGAGTTGTGACCATCTTTGTTGCATTTTGAACATTGACCGGTGGGTGTGTTGATATTCTAATAATTCCTAGATCTACATTCATTTGCTCTACGAACATACTTATTATAGTTAAAGCATTTTCCATTGAATTTATAAGTATTAGGTTGTCTTACCGGTTTGTTGTGACCTTGAGTATTTGCAGTACCGGAGCTTTCACCAACTTCAAAGCCAATTATAGAAGTGTCACCTTTAGGTTTTTGATTCTTTAGCAAGGTACCAAGTTCCTCTGATCTTTTCTTGAATTTTTCTTTGTGTTGATTTGTAGTTTCTAGTTCTCTTTCCAAGATTTCTTTTTGTCTCATCAGTTCATTTGAGTCATTCTGAGTATGCATCAGATCTGTCTTCAACATGCCATTTTCATAGCTAAGTCTTGTGTTCTCATTTGCTGCATCACTTAGTCTTCTGGTCAATTCTTCTTCGTTCTTCTTCCTGTCCTCAATCTCTTTGCAAAATCTCATAGTCATATCCTGCATTTCATTTTTTGTTGTCATCATCTCTTGTTTCAACTTGCTTATCATATCATTAAGTGATTCCTTTTCATCATTCTCATTTTGCAATTTTTCACAAAGTTCTCTTCTCTTATTTCTTGCAATAGTAAAATTTTCTTGAAGTGCCTGAATGATATCCTGAGCTGCCCTTAAATCATCTTCTAATTTGATATTTTTCAATTTTTCTACATCATAGTCTGTAAGAGCTCCTTCAAGTTGCTTCATCGGATTTTCCATCTTTACCGGTGTCAAGATCTTCCTCAAGCTGTTAGGCTTCTAAAAATAGAGAACCAGGCTTTGATACCAATTGTTAGGGGTCCCATAGATACTGAGAGGGGGGGGGGGTGAATCAGTATCTAACCGGTAATAAGAATTTCTTAACTTAAAACATGCATAACATAATATAACAGTGTACCGGTATGCAAGAAATAATGCAATAAACAGAATCAATAACATCCACATGAAAAGTACACCATAACACAAGATGTTAATGAGGAAACCTGGTGTGGGAAAAACCTTGGTGGGATTTGTGACCCACAATATTCACTCACTGGCCAGTAAGAGAATATTACTTACAATAGGGGCCTGCACATGCAGGAAGGCCAACTGCCTAGAGCTCACTGCTCAGTGGGAAGTCACACTGACTTACAAATAAGGATTATACTAATCCAATAACTTGTACTGCTTTACAATAGCATCTTCAATGCCAGATTTAGTATCGGTTCCTGCTCTATTCTTTACATATACCCTTGACCTATATTTCTCATATTAGGTCTGCCTAATATTTTTCTTCTTACTTCTACATTACTCTTACAAATGTCTACAATGATCTCCTTTATATATAAGAGTCATTTTACAATTTGCCAAGTCGGCTTACAATAATAAACAAAATATTATATAACAAAAATCCTGTTGGCCTTTGTGCCGGTATATTTCTTTTTATATATATATATATATATATATATATATATAATCTTTTCCAAGTAGGCGCCTCTTGTACTCAAGCGCTCCATCTGTCAATGCAACATTGGCATTTCCCCTCTTTCATGCATCTTTGATTTCAGTTGTACATATATTTTAGTCGCTTTTGTGACATTTGGTTCTTTTAGAACCCTCATGGCTTGAAACTGATTAATGTCCTAGTCTTAGGGTAATCGAATGAGCAATTTATGTGTCCTAAGAAGTATCAACCAAGTCATCATTCTGTCAGTGATACTCGATCATCCAATCTAAGTCAGCCACCTGTCTCCTAACTACTGAAGAGTTTTATCACTGAGTACACAAGAAAAACAACATTACTAAACAGTTTGAGATATGCAAGAAAATTTTCTTTGTGTGTTGTCTTTTATATTGGTTTTCGATTATATTCCCTCTAAGTAACTCGAGGAAGTCTATCTTGACTAAGAGGAGCAAGGATTGGGGGCATAATATTTTCTTTGTTTTTTGCTTGTAGAAATAATTTTGATGATCTAGAAATATCTAATCAGATGGGTGTCTATGATAAGAGCCTTCACATCAAGGTGAAACCACCACACATACCTTGACTTCACTTATTTGTATCCTACAGGGAGGTTGGCATCATTTCTTTGTCTATTTGGAGGGAATTTTCTTAAATGTGCAATCCAGATGCATGTGTAATTTGTCCAAGGATATGAATGAAAAAAGGGTCATTGCAGACAAGATAATTAATATTGCAAATGAAAAAAAAGGAACTCTATTTTGCCTGCTATGTTTGTAAATGCTCAGTGATAAAAATTAAGCATTCCAAATCCAGTTGTTGTCTTCAAAATCTGATTCCCTTTAACATCCTCAAAATAATATGTTTTAAAGCTTGGTGCAGAAGAGATATCAAAGATAAGGAAATTCTCAAGACAACATATGACAAGGTTTGATTAGACCTTCTACACTTCGGGCTTACTCAGAGCCCAGGTGGGTATACCTTTGTGAATTAAATTCACGCTTTCAAAAATAAACCCACAACAAACCAGTCCATAAAACCAGTGGGTCTATTCACCTTGAAATCAACTGAAAACAAAGAATGGAAATTGTACTTATGTTCAGCATTTTTGATCAACAAAAGTATGCAATAAACAAGTTCAATTTAATACCAGTGCCTTATCCAAGGTCACACAGTCATCTAAACTCAAATAAGACTCCTCAAATAAAACATTTTTATGCTTCCCGTCGACTTGATTTCTATCAATCCTTGTATATGCCTAACACCTACAAGAACTCAAGCATTATAAACCAAGCTATGGTCATCAAAATTCAAAGTTCATTCCAGAGAGTTTATTGGTATGAGTGATCCCCGCCTCTTTTAATTTCCCTCCTAAAGAGAAAAGCTAACGAACACTTATACTAAAATTGCTTTGCAATTCCATTCAAACAGAACAACCCTGGATTATTCAGAATGAAAACAGTAAACAAATTTGCGAACAAACTTGAAGACAACACAGACCTTTACTCAAAACCGATGGTCTGTATATTGATATTTAGTTCAAAAAGTATTACAAGAAATTTTGATTCTCCATTAAACTTAGAAAAGCTCAGATAAATTTCTGCAGCGTTTTCCTACAATTTTTTGCGATCCCTTTTCCTCTAGTCCTGGTATCCATTTATAACAACATGGATGCACAAAGCTTCGGACTTCTCGAGGAGAGTTTGTTACAATCATTTCTTTCAAAATAAAGAGGTTACAAGCTTTTTGCAAAAGCAGTTACAAGCTCTTTTCAGCCTCTGCAGTTACTTCAACATGTTGTTCGGTTGCAACCTCTTCTATCTTTTCAGGGGCGCTCTCCAACTGTTCTGGATCCTGGGTGGCATATTTAGTTGCCCACTCACTATATATCTCTTCTGTCGGCCATGAAAAATTAATCACATCATCTTTAATTTTAGTCAACCTTTTCCAAGAATTCCTCAGTTTGTTGACTTCTGAATTAAGAAAACCATAATGTGACTTAATTTTTTCTATCTCTTGTATTGTCACAACAAAGAAAGAAGTATCATCAAGATCAATGATTCCTTTAACTCTTGCTGACAATTTGGCTTCTATCTCCTTAAGCCATATCTGCTTGTCTTTTAACTGATCCTGATTAGCAAAAATTCCTGGGAGCAACTCAAAAACTTGATCAGTGTACTCCTTCTTGCACAAATTAACCTTCCTATCCACATTATCCACCTCTACGACCAATTGCATTAAGACTTTAGCGACGTCAAAAGTGGATTTAATAATGGGATTGGCTCTTGCTTCATCACAGGATACACACATGAACTCTAGATCTTGCTCCCTAGGCCTCCATCTGTCAAAAATGGGTGTCAAAATGGCCTTATCTCTCCTCAGCTCATTCCATATTTCCATAATTTTTTCCACATTATTGTAGAGCAATGAGGCATTTATTGTATCTGCAAAACTGGAGATTGTGGCCCTTACTTTCTCCTCATATTTCCCTGCATACAATGCCTGAGCCTGTTTTAGGTTTTCTAGTTCTTGGGGAGTGATCTCAATCATTTGAGAGCTGGAGGGTGCTGGAGATGGTGGAAGTTCAATGATAGGGCTAGTAGGTGGAGATCTTGCAGGAGAAGAGGAAATCATCAGTGTTGAAAACTCACCTTGTTGGTATTGTCCCATCAACTGGCTCTGCAATTTAGCAATGATGCTATCTTTACCTCTTACCTCCTCCTTGGCACTGTTATAGGCCTTTAAAACTGTTTCCAACTTAATTTGGAGGGCCTCTTTTTCTTTGGCTTCCTTCTCTGCCACTACAACACTGAATTTTGCAGTTTCTAACACAGTGCTAGCAGCCTCTACTACCCCTGTACTCTACACTCTCTTTACCATCATTCCGCCAAGGTAACTTGACCTTGGGGTGTCTTTGCCTTTCTTGCTCTCATTTCTCTTGAGAGACCACATGACTAATGCAGCATTATCCTTATTGAAAGTAACCCCTTCCATGGGTTTAGTCTCTTTTCTTACTGCATCTAATACCAGGGCATCTGCAATATCCCACTCTGGTAAGATAAGCACTCCATCTTGTGCTACCATATCTCTTCCCTGCTCAGGGGTGATGGTTTTGAATTCTTCCATCATCTCTTGTTTTATTTCTTCTTCCACTGAGGCTGGATCTTTATTGGGTTGCTCAGCCTTTCTTTTCTCACATCTAGCATTATATCTATCTATATGTTGTTTCCAAATGAATTGCATAAATGCTTCTGATGTGACAAAATTGTCATCAACTAGAAAGGCACTACTTGCCTTTTTTATCTCAGGATCCCACTCCTGGCCTTTAAGTTCAGTGGAGGTGATATCCATTTCAGCATCAATGGGTTCTTTTGGCATCCCTTCCTCCACTTCATCATAGGTGTATGCAATTTCCCCTAAACTACCCAACTGCAAGAGGTGTTCAGCTGCTACTTGTTCATCTCCTATATGGATAGGGGATTGGGATGGGGAATACAAAGGTGTATCTGATTGCACTTCCTTCCCCACCCTTTGCTTCTTTGGGCTATCTTGGATGTCAATGACATCTTGTATCTTCCTCTTTCCTTTGGATGTAGAGGGCTCCCCTGTTGTAGGCACCAGCACACTGTAACCTGATTTCTTATGCAGTGTGTAATCACCAGGAGGAATTGCTTTGCTGGAAGATGACCTGCTTAGGATCATTCTGGCTTTTTTAGGGTTGCTCTTAATCACAGCTTCCCTCTTCTCCTTCAGTGTTTGCATCACATCCTCAAAGCAAACAATCAAAAACTTTATTTTCTCTTCTAGTGGGAAGAAGCTAGACAATGGGTCATAGCTAGCATCAAACTGATGCACAAAATCCAAGGCTTTCTTATAAGCCACCCACTTTTCTTTCCTTAGCTCCTGCTCATCTAGATCAAACTCATTTCTGATGAGGTCTTCAGGAAACTGGAATTGATGAGGCCTACCTCTGCATGCTACCTTCTTCCTAAACACACCGTTGAAGAAGTCCTCTGGATCAGCACACCTGGACACTGCAGTGGACAAATGATAAGGTTTGAGGAAATCCTCAAAGCAGTTCCAGCCTCCCTTTGTTATTACAAATTGGTGGGCTATGGTAGCTGCAGGGAAAATAGTCCCTTTACCTCTGCCTGTCAACTCTGCTTCTTGTAGGCCACCAATTTGCCTAAGGATCTCTGCTATTCCCACTTTGAGAGGGACCTGGTAAGGTAATAAAAATGGAGTGCCCCTGAAACCAAAAACTCTAAAAATTGTGGAGATTGGATATAAATAAATGTCACCCTAGTTATGAACAATTTTTATATTCTCTGCGAATTCTTTTGGCCTTATGAATTCCAGAAGAACCTTGGGGACTCTTGGGTTATCAGAGCAGAGGAGAGTCCTTATTTTGGATGCAAAATATTTATCAAACTTCAAAAAACTAGCATCCTCTCTGTCCCATGACAACACAGTACTCCATTATTGTACTGGTATTTTTTCTCCTTCCTTCTCCTTAACCAGGTCTAGTCCATTGGCAAAATAATCACCACCTTTGAAGAGAAAAAGGTGCATTAGGAGTGAATACCATCCGAAAGGTCTGTCCACCTTTCCATTCTTTATTCCTATCAACCCTCCATGGATAGCATCGGCAATGAAAGAGGCATAATCAAATGTGATAGCAAGAGAAGGATTCAAAATCTGGGCAATCATTAGCAAGTAATGATTCGGCATATTTGCTTCAACATCTTCTCCTAGAAATTGACAAAGTGCCCAATACATTCCTTTAGCCCTCAGGGTAAACATACTTAATGAGAAGGGCTCTTGTGTGTTGGGTCCTACAACTGTTAACCCTCCTATTTTCACAAAAAGTTCCTTGAGAGGCCCATTCCTGAGATGACTCCTCTGTGCACCATAAATTTGGGCTAATGATGTGAAATTTATAGGTTCTAGGAAGTTTGTGAACTCATTAAGCCCGAATGTCGTCCTAAACTCTTCAGCATTAATTTCAACAAGGGTTTTCCCATTTACATCCTGGATGCATCTTGTGACTAGATCATAATTTAATGCCATTTGGGTTAGCAGGTCTGTATCCATGAATACCCCTGGGACTACTAGTTTTCCAACATCCAGTTCCCAGATACTGTTTTGTGGGGTAGGAGAATTTCTCATTCCGAATCCCACTTTAAATAACCCCAACCCAGACAGTCCAACCTGTGGGTCTCTCAACCAATTGCCCTTGTCATATAATCCTTCTCCTATTTTTAGACGGGGAGCCCTGGGCACTAACTCTTTAGCCTTTGATGCCTGATTGGTTGACAACGTCAACTGTTCTAAAAAATCATCACATACACTTCTTTCTAAATAGTTAACCTTGCCGGAGAATTCCCTTTTAGGAGCCATTTTGTAAATGCAAGAAATAAATGCCACTCTTAAACAACTCTGCGAAGAATTAATTATCTATTTTAGAACACTGCACAAGAATTGCTACACAAAAATACAAGAGAACCTGTTCTTTGCTTAAAGGAATTTTCTCTGCAACTGAACTGACTTGCTCTGTATATCAAGAAAATAACTCTGCGTCTGCTCTTCTGCAAAATCCTTTAAAAGATATCTTTACCCTATTGTTAGGAAATCAAATATTTGTACTCAGGGCCTTAACTATAACACTGATTCTGCATGCTTCGGCCGTCCCTTCGAAATTGAATTCATACAAGAATTTGTATTTTTCGCTCCAATGGGTCACAATATTCCTGCAAGTGCTTCATTTTGTTCTTTCGCAACTTCGCGAGGCATAACTATTGGGCAGCTTAGTCCTGCGAAATAACGCCAACCGTTCAATCAAAAGAAACTTGATCGAGCGTTAGATTAACTGATGGCTTTGGCTTTTCTCTGGGTCCCGCTTTTCTATTGGCTACATAATACCATGTGGCGGCTAATCATTGGCCTTGAAATCCCCTTCGCATTCCACTTGATACTGGCCGCGTGTCTTTCTTTTATACCGATAGTTCCACCTTGGCGGGCCCACACTTTCTTCTTAGACCACGTGTCATCATGACACGTGGACGGTTCTCGTTCACTCTCGCTATTTCATGGGGTATAAAGAGTGAGCACCTTACCCTTGCGAAATAGCGAGGACCGTTGGATCATCTCTCAAGCTGATTGGCATTTAATCCTCTGAAAAGGCTCTTAGGAGGGGTGGGCCCGCTAACTCATCGTGAACACCTAGCGCCCTGTCACTTTCAGCGCTGATTTGTCGCTCTGTCATTTGCCAAAAGAAAACCACGAGGCCCCACTTTCGTCTCAACAGCTGCATCCTTCAGGTCATCATCATGACACGTGGACGGTTCTCGTTCACTCTCGCTATTTTGCGGGGTATAAAGAGTGAGCACCTTACCCTTGTGAAATAGCATGGACTGTTGGATCATCTCTCAAGCTGATCAGCATTTATCCTCTGAAAAGGCTCTCGGGAGGGGTGGGCCTGCTGACTCATCGTGAACACCTGGCGCCCTGTCACTTTTAGCGCTGATTTGTCGCTCTGTCATTTGCCAAAAGAAAAACACGGGGCTCTAGGTGTTATTAACAGTTGTACCTGCCAGGTCATATCTACATGCGACATGACTCACCTCTGGGGCCCGCCTTTTAGCCTTTAACCCTGACCCGCTGACTATTGTGACTTGTGCCACGTGCCACCATTTTACTCACTGTCAACAACCAGCTGGATCATCAATGTGGCATGCCATGTGGTTTTCGCTATTTCGCGGGGTATAAACTACGCGCAACTTCGCCTAGCGAAATAACGTGAGCCATGGATCCATCCGCGAGTTGCGCACTAGTTACTGGGCCCGACAACTTTAGAAGAAAAACATATAAGGCATAAAATTTTCAATTAATCAACATAACCGCCTAGGCAAACAACAAGGGGGGACACATCCTACGACCCCACGACCCATTACTTAAGTGAATAAAGTAACGGAAGATTAGAAACCAGAGGGTTTAAAACAAATACGATAGGATCTAAAATCAAAAACCCTTAAACCCTTAAAGGCTAGAACAAAGATGAAGCATTTGGAATTACACCCTATTCAAAAAATTCAACATACCATAGCCAATCATGGGAAAAGAAAAACCCAATTTTAATCAGTGATAACACCAGTGACTAGTTTAGTTTGCATTCAATCTGCATTTTCTGCATTTCGAGTGATTTATGCATGATAACAATGATCTCTTTATCTTCTAAATGAGAGTTTGAAGTATCATCATTTCTTAGCTAAGTGGTCTTTGTTTCATCATTTCTCTGATTGAGTACTTATGTATTGAGATGTTAGCTGCATACATAAGCATTTTATATAGATTCATACACTCATTGCCATTCATATTATTGCACAAAGAAAAATAAACAATTTGCATTACTCATTACTCATTTTCATCATTTATTTGCATATGAAAAGAAATAAAAAACAAATATTCACATTCATTTGCATTACATTCATCCATACTGAATAGATATGCATACATATAGAAGAAAGCATATAGAAAAACATCTCATATATTAATCAACACAAGTACAATGAAATCAAATCAAGATCTCGTATATATAATCATCAATAGCTCAGAGTAGAAGTGATAAAATTGTCATATATAATCTCCCATTAGAGAAATAATCGTATGGGCTACGAAAAATGGGGTATCTAACAAAATCTAAGAGCTATAAAAATCTATCTCTCTACCTCTCCCTCATCGCCAGGTGGTGGAGGAGGTGAAGCCTACTGGCCAGCATCCTGCCTCGGTGCCCGAGCTCCCTTAGATCACGCCATGTACTGAGAGTAGGGGACAACCTACTGAGCTAAAGGAACAACTATGCTATACACTACCACATAATATGTTGCACGGCTGGTCTGGTGCAAAACCTCCTGCTGAAGAGCATCTCACTCTACCCTCATCTCTGCGACCTGACGATCGCACTCGGCTCTGAGCTCCACCAACTGTTGGTCCCACTCTGCAAGCTATGTCTGAGCCACTATCAACTATGACTACAGACCTACTAATATCACTTTGATTGACTGTGCTGCATCAGCTACCCCCTGCTCCCTCACAAGCTCTTCGCCTCCATCTCCACTTCCATCTCCACCCTGCTCATCTCAACTCTATCGTACCTGTCTAGGAGCTACTCGCTCCTCCTCTCCTCCACCCTTCATTACCCTAGCACCACTCATCCTCACACCAATAGCTCCTAGGGATCCACCCTCTCCTCTCTGTTGTTGTCTCCCCCCAGCTGGTACCCTGTTGCTACTCACACTAGGATCACCACCGGCCTGCCTAGGAGCCTCTTCTCTCTGTCCCTGTCCCTGTCTCTTTCCCTATGCCTATCCCTATGCCTGTATAGGGGCATCATCCTCAATATCCTCTATGAGAGGCGCCTACTCAGTTGGATCCATAAACCTAGGGAACAGATGTTGCTGAAACCAATCTCTGTACTAGGGCAGTACCCCCGCATCTGCAATGTCATCCAAATAATCCCACTAAAGTCGCATCTGCTAAGGGCATCTCAACTTCATCACTTCATATCAAGTTGAGATTTCTCGTTCATCTGAGTCAAATCAATCACTAGGGGTATATCAGTTGCATCGCTTCAATTCAAGCTGATATTACCTTCATCTAAATCAGTCTCTTAACGTTAATCAATTTCATCGCTTTTCATCAAGCTGGTTATTCATTTAAATTCAATCAAAAGTTTAAAGAGTATCTTTGATCACATGCTCAATCTAAGCAGGTGTTTAGTTTCATTGCTTCAAATCAATATGGACAGTTTATCTTTGCTCATCATGTCTTGATCCATCAAGTTCAAGATCGATTTTATCTTCGCTCACCATGTCTAGTTCAATCAAGTTCTAGATCAGTAAGATCTTCTTCTTGATCAATCAAGTTCAAGTTCGGTATCTTTGCTCTTCATCAGTCCTAGTTCAATCAAGTTTGGGATTGGTTTTTCTTTAATAAACTATGTTCAGCTTCATCACTTCAAATCAAGCTAAACACCTCGCTCTTCATCTGATTCCTGATCAATCAAGTTCAGAACTGGTATCTCCTAGAAATCAACTATTCTTTGAACCAACGTGTTGCTCGCACATTAATTCAAAGAGGGGAAAATGTAATACCCTAAAAATTCTCACCTAAACCATGGGCCTCTAATCTCGACAACATCACCAAGGTCCTAATCAAAGGCAATTAAGTCAACTTTGAGCACACAATTAATTAATTCTTCAATCATCAAATGTCACATGGCAAGTGAATTATTCTATATTAATTAAATATTTATTTAATTAATTAAATCATTCCAAGTAAATCATTTTGATCAATTATCCTATTTAATTTATTAAATATCTTAGCATATTTAATTAATTAAAAAATTTGCCATTAATCATAAGAAAAGAATTAATTTATTACAAAAGAGGAATCAATATGCAAAGCAAGAGTTAAAATTGAAAATAAAATAAAAGAATTGAATTGAGAGAGAAATCAAACTTGAGATATTATTTCTTCTTCTAAATTGAGAACTTGAAATCAAGAAAGCAATCAAATGAATTTAATCATTTTCTAAAATTGGAACTCAAAGCTTTTGAGAAAAGAAGTTCAGTTGCATTGAAAAGACTCTTTTCTTGAATAAATCAAAGAATATGCATAAAATTACCTATTTTCATCTCAAAAGCATGGAATTAATTGAATTATCTCTAATGCAAACTCAAACTTATAATTTGAATGCATTTCAATTAAACTATATGTTGTTCATAAAAAATGATTAACCCAAGTTTACCTACAATTGATTCTATGAAATAGCCAATTTCACTCTATAGAACACACCAAGACTTGGACAACATAACATAGGACCCTAATTGATCCTCGTGCACTTCAGGTTCTGCTAGACCTAGGGGGGGACACCCTTTTGATGCACTAAATCAAACTCATTTACCCACATATGACAACACCAATAAAGTAGATAGATCTCACAAGGCTTAACAACTAGGAGGTTACTATAGATGGGATAAATCCACATTGACATCTCAACTAAGTTGAAGCATGAGATGGATGAAACATTCCCATAGAACATAAAATAAAGGTAGATATTCTGATTTGATTTTAAATCTCTGAGAAAACCCCAAAATCTGCAAGATCAGTGCCTTATCCAAGGGCAACAGAGTCATACATCAGACTACAAATGAAAACACTCATTGCAAATCCATCTTCATCATGAAATAATCCTGCATTAATGCCTTGCATAAATTCTTAACTAAGCTTATCCACAGAAAATATCAGATCCAGAAACATGAACTCTATTTTATTAATGTTTCCTCACAGAGTTTAAAATCTTCCTTAAAGATTACCTACAAACAAGCATTACCCTCATAGACACAACTGATCATGACAAACTTGATCCTCCTTAAGAATTACATTTGAATAAAATGGAGATACATTTCAGAGATAAATTTTGTACGAATTTGTGCATGCCTTACATACACAAGAACCTGCAATAGATAACACCTATAGCATGAATCATACTCTATTCTATGGAAAAGGACATTGCCCTGTACAATTTCAAAGAGAACTCAACATTGGAAGCCATGAAATCTAGAGCATTTCCTCCAAAATTCTGGAACCCCTACAATTGAGAAGAAATGGGAATAAGAAGTGGGAAAAAGATTAGAATCCATCAGAACATGCCAAGTGTCCCTTTTTCCAACTGAATTTCATATCCTTTCTCTTTCCCATGGAAACTACTCTTGAAATATCTCACATTTGTTGAAACAAACTTCACAAATGCATTCCTCATTCCGAGAGCTTTCCAGTGATGTATAATACTTGAAATTTTGGGCAAAAATTAGCCTCTGAGCGAATTAATCATTCATGTGCCTTTGTCATTTAATTTTTTGGATTTTCTTATATAGTTTCAACTATATCATTAATTTTAATTTTTCACCTTTTTATCTCCTTATGCCCTACCATGTGGTGGCTTTCGCTTCACTGATGGGGTCGACTTGGTGCCACCTGGGATGACACATCACCTTTCACCACTTGTCAGCCAATCGGATCGCCACTTGTTGGCCACGTCACCACCACCTCACTCGGACCCACCAACTCACTTGACACTGGACCTTCCACCTATACTCCATGTCATCTTTCACCATTTTGCAATGGCTAATGGATGTGCATCATTACTCCACAAAATCGCACGCACCGTTGATCTTCTCTGAACCTGCATGATCTTTAACCTTCACCTAACCTTTTCTTTTCCGCACATCCTTTTTGCCATTTCGCGAAGGGTAAGTTTCGATCATCTTCCCTTCGCAAATAAATGCGCACCGTAGATCTTTGACGAACTTTCTCACCAGTTAATCCATTCTTTCTCTGCAAAACTCGCCTACCTCGGGATCCGTACCTACGTGGGATCCACCTAGTCAACACTTGGCCTTTTTGGTTGCCTTGAGAAGCGCACCCACGCGTGGAGTCCACCTTGGTGCCTAACTGGCTCCTTATGTCAAAAGCCCTTGAGGCTTTGACACTATGTTTGGGTGAAGCCTTAGTTTTAAACATCACATATTTCGCTCTCACCACCAATGTGGGATAATACATTTTAGCCTGGAATTGCATGTTGAAGGCTTTTAATGGTGCCTTTAGAGTTTGCTTGAAAGTCTTTCAATGTCTCTCCTTTACCACACCACACAGGGGTTGCCATTAGCATTTGCTTTGTTTTTTCTACTGCTTTTTCAATTCCATTTTCCATGCTGGGCTGCCATTATTGCATTTGCTGTTTGTTTCAAAACCTTGCCCCTTTACATTATGTGCAGAGGAGGAGAATGGCCATACATCTGCTATTTACTTTGGCTTGAAAGTTTATAACAACCATTTCAGCCATCACGTTTCTGCTATTTGCATTGTCTGTTCCATGCGGGAGGGAGGGCTTGGCCCTGCACCATTCTGTTTGCATTTGCATAAACTTCAACGCTGCCCCTCTCCATTTTCTATGCACAAGGAAGTTTGACTTACACCTGCTAACATCATTTGTTTGAAACCTCCCCACTCTCCCACTCTCCATGTAGAGGACTAAACTATTATTCTACATTTGCATGGAGATGATGCTTTAGCCAGCAGCCACGCAAGAGGATATTTATCTTTAATGCCAATTGCATTTGCTAAGAAAGATTCCAATGCCTTTTAATGCCTTCTACACAAAACACAAGAATTAAAGGAAAAACACTTGCCATTGCATTTATTTAAAAGTTTAAAATGGCCTTTGACATGCCACAGCAGAGGAGATTGGATGCTGGCAACAACCAATTGCATTTGATTGAAGTTTTAAAACGCCCCTTTCAGAAACCATGTAGGGAACATATTGGAATTACACCTTTCTTTATTCACCATGGTAACAAGACATAAAGGATCATAATATAGACCGAGCTGGCAGTAATAGCATTAGCATGCATGAAGAACACTCTACCATAAAATTGATGCACAGGCATGAGCCAGGTCGGGCCCCAAAGTGGGCCAAACTAAAAAAAAATTTGTTTTCATGCAACTGATATTTGAAATGCCTCATGAACCTTAAACATACCTCTAGAATCGATCGGCACCATTTTTGGATCATTAAACTGAGTTTCGCGACTTTCAGGCGCCTACGCCACATTTTCACATTTAATCGCGAAGACGTAATTTTCAAACTGGTCAAAACACCTTTCTGGAGTTCGCCATCTGACGGGCGTGTACTATGATATAAAAAGATGAACTCTACCAAGCGGTTTCTCAAGACGAATCCCAAGAGAAGAAATATTAATGGTCAAAGATGACCAACTAGCTTTGTCGGCACTGCGGACCTGATGACGTCAATGCGCAAGCAACTCATGATGCCTTTCTTAAAAATATCAAACGATCTCTGTAGACCCTCAAATCTGAGGAATAGGTACCTTGTAGTATATATCAAATCTTAGAATACTCAGTTCGACCAAAAGGCTGACTGGGTGCAAATGGTGCGCTCATGAAAATAGCAACTTTAACTGATATAGCAATGAAAGTACGAAACACTTAAACAGATGGCTCAAGAAACCCTTTTGAAAACCGATTAAACGGATTGGAAGGAGCTTGAAACTGGAAACATAGCTTGTCATTTATATCAACAATAGCCCAGGATAAACATTCTGATATGACATTCACTGAGGCAACTTTTACACTTATGCAAAACAAGGCTCTGACTAGCTGTTGAAACAGGGACTTGTTAAACAACACAAACTGCAAACAGATTGAGCTTGGCAAACTGAGCAAATGGATTCATAAAGACTTGAAATTTTGCATGGAGGCACACTTTTATGCATAGAATTCAATCCATTTTGAATTTCATCATGATGACCAACTGGGCAAAATATATAGGAGCTCAAAATAGGCCACTTAATAAAATCTGCATTTGTACCTAACATGCCCTTTCAGCTCACCCCTTGAAATGGGTACTTGATAAATTGATCCAAACTGAATTTTGAAAGTTGCAACACACTGCATAGGCCAAATTAAAGGTGTAGGACATGCTTCCCAAGCCTTACCCTTTGAAAATCAACTGGCTCCATTTTACCCTCTCTCTAACTACCCCACTTGAACTGGATTAGGTGCCTTTCTAAAAATGCGAATGCAAAATTTTGAAATGGGCCTCAAAACTTGACCAAATTTAATGATTCCCAATAGTGGCTCTGACTGGGGATGGTTGATTGCAAGATCAACACAAGAATCTAGAATCTATGGTTAAGCAGACCACCCAAAAACGGATCATTCTCTTCTCTTCTCAAAAACAATGGGCTCCTTATTCTACCCAAACAATAGGGCACTTTATTGAAAACCACACAACTAAAGCAAAGCAACTGTACAAAATATACAACTTATAAATGGCCCCGGGCCATCAAAATTGAAATCAATTCTTACCTCTGTTAAACACATGATTTTCATTTCCACAAACTAGAGGTAAACTGGAAGTTTCATCATTATCCGCCTGATCAATCACACTTCCATTTCTAATCAGCTGATCACATAAAACATAATCAGCAACATGTTCATAATCATAAAATCTTTGAAAACCAAACGAATGCTAAAAGGGCTGGTCACTAGGTGACATAAGAGTGCCATACTCTTTACCATTCTTTCCTAGCTGAAATGAAAAGTGGCCTAACTTATTCTGAAAGTTGAGAACATCAAGCACATCTCTATTGCTAGTTTTCTCAAATAATGAACACTCTTCCATAATGATGGCTTGCAAACTAGAGAGGAAAACTTCCTCATAACATGACTGCAATTCATCTTCATGCTGATCACAATTTCTATCAGCCTCTTGCACAAGTAAAAACACATGATCATCACTTGTCAATGGTTCATTTCCCACTTGCAAATCAGAGAAAACTACTTCAGATTTGTCATTCTTTTTAACAACAAGATCCACACAATGCATATCAAAATTTGAGTTCATATCAACATATGAATCTATATCTTCACACCTATCAACCGTATATGCATTTTCATCTTGTCCATCACTCAAAACAAATACAAGGAAAGAATCAACAACATATGTATCATACTTCACACCCTCAAAAACATCATCAATATCATAACATGTACTGGTTGGGTGTGAGATATTGGGAATATTTTTTGATGCATACCTCTGAAGATCAGCAGCTAAGAGTTTTGAAATTTGTTCACTACTTAGTGAACCTTCTTCTTCATTTTCATTTTCCTTGGCTTCATCCTCTGAGCTGTAAACATTGTCCCAATCTGATAAAGGTATTAAATCAGCAGTACTCATGTCTCTATGCACATTTATTTCATCATTACAACAACTCACATCCGCATCATAGCCTTTATCACGCTGCTCATAAAGTGCTGCTATATGTTGCAACATAGTTTCATAAGTTTGATTGCAAATATTTTGTGGATTGAACTTAACAATACTGTCATTCATATTACTCAAATCTAAAAACTCTAAAGAGTTACAATCATACACACTAGAACAACAATCTATATTTTCATCCTCCTCATACTAAGAACAAAATTTTGTACTGTCATGCTGATCATAAGAATCATTTTCAAAATCACAAGAGATATCTGTATTCACAAATTCATCTCCATTACTTTGGTATTCACCAATTTCACTGTCGGCATCAGTATACTCAATATTATGTGCATTTTCATATTTATTTAGCTCAATCTCATCTATCCATTCTTTAATACATGTGACACTTTCGTCTCTCAAGGTTGTAAACCAGTTAATTGAGTCAGGCTCATCAAGCTCTAAGAATAACTCAATCAAAACAGACTCATGGGGTCTAGCATCAGCTAAAAACTCATTTAATGCAGCTATAAATCTTTCATAGAAAACATATGATGACTCTTCCTCTTTTCTTTTCCCTACTTTCGTTCTTAAAAACAAGATAAACTGCTCCCGGATCTTTTGAAAACATATCTCAATTTCCCTATCAATCTCTTTTAGATTTGACAAAAGAGTTTTAGATCTAGGAATTACATCTAGATCCATCAAGTTTACAACATTACTGAACCATTACTATGCTGATATGTCTTTACTATTTTACAAACTCTCTTCAAAACACATACAATCATAAATTTTCAGAATCACATACTTCTCCCATCACTTAACTAAAATTTTCAAAACATGAAGTATGTAAAGTGCAGATTTATTTTCCTTTTAATGGTGAATGTTTCACCTTATAAGGAACATAATTATTTCATGAATACCTTGACGAATACCTGGAGAAAAAATTGTTGATGTTGTTCACTTTACTTTTGACTGGAAGTTTGAATAATTCCTCCAAATCTCAGGTTCGTTCTTACAGAGTCGCCACCTCCCTGAAGAGGAATAAAATTTAAACCACTGATCTACACTCTGAAACGCTTTTAGATTTCTGGGTCTCACCACACACAGTAAAGTCACATAATATTTTCAAATTTCTTAGCAACAAAATTTCCAGGACACACTTTCAAATCTAAAAATGACTTTCAGATTTGTACACTTCTAAGACTCTTCCCCAAATGACTTTGGCTAGACTCATGGGTTTCTCTTGACAATTTTTTTTACATCACTCTCCCCAGCAGAGTCGCCATTTTTGTTGTTCATAAAAAATGATTAACCCAAGTTTACCTGCAATTGATTCTATGAAATAGCCAATTTCACTCTATAGAACACATCAGGACTTGGCCAACATAACATAGGACCCTAATTGATCCTCTTGCACTTCAAGTTTTGCTAGACCTAGGGGGACACCCTTTTGATGCACTGAATCAAACTCATTTACCCACATATGATAACATCAATAAAGCAGATAGATCTCACAAACCTTAACAACTAGGAGGTTACTGTAGATGGGCTAAATCCACATTGACATCTCAACTAAGTTGAAGCATGAGATGGATGAAACATTCCCACAGAACATTAAATAAAGGTAGATATTTTGATTTGATTTTAAATCTCTGAGAAAACCCCAAAATCTGCAATATCAGTGCCTTATCCAAGGGCAATAGAGTCATACATCAGACTACAAATGAAAACACTCTTTACAAATCCATCTTCATCATGAAATATTCCTGCATAAATGCTTAACTAAGCTTATCCACATAAAATATCAGATCCAGAAACATGAACTCTATTTTATTAATGTTTGCTCATAGAGTTTAAAATCTTCCTTGAAGATTACCTACAAACAAGCATTAAACTCACAGACACAATTGATCATGACAAACTTGATCCTCCTTAAGAATTACATTTGAATAAAATGGAGATACATTTCAGAGACAAATTCTGTACGAATTTGTGCAAGCCTTACATACACACGAAACTGCAACAGATAACACCTATAGCATGAATCATACTCTATTCTATGGAAATGACATTGCCCTGTGCAATTTTGAAGAGAACTCAAAATTGGAAGCCATGAAATCTGGAGCATTTCCTCCAAAATTTTGGAACCCCTACAATTGAGAATAAATGGGAATAAGAAGAGGGAAAAAGATAAGAATCCATCAGAACATGCCAAGTGTCCCTTTTTCCAACTGAATTTCATTTCCTTTCTCTTTCCCGTGGAAACTACTCTCAAAATATCTCACATTTGTTGAAAATAACTTCAAAACTACATTCCTCTTTCTGATAGCTTTCCGGTGATATATAATACTTGATATTTCAGGCAAAAATTAGCCTCTAAGAGAATTAATCATTCATGTGCCTCTTTCATTTAAATTTTTGGATTTTCTTATATAGTTTCAACTATATCATTAATTTTAATTTTTCACCTTTTTAACTCCTTATGCCCTGCTACGTGGCGGCTTTTGATTCACTGATGGGGTCCATTGGGCGCCACCTGGGATGACACATCACCTTTCACCACTTGTCAGCCACTCGGATCGCCACTTGTTGGCCATGTCACCGCCACCTCACTCGGATCGCCACTTGTTGGCCATGTCACCGCCACCTCACTCAGACCCACTAACTCACTTGACACTAGACCTGCCACCTGTACTCCATGTCATCTCTCGCCATTTCGTGATGGCTAATGGACGTGCATCTTTACTCCACGAAATCGCGCACACCATTGACCTTCTCTGAACCTGCACGATCTTTAACCTTCGCCTAACCTTCATTTTTCCGCACATCCTTTTCACCATTTCGTGAAGGGTAAGTTTCGATCATCTTCCCTTCGTGAATCAACACGCACCATAGATCTTTGACGAACTTTCTCACTAGTTAATCCATTCTTTCTCTGCAAAACTTGCCTACCTTGAGATTCGTGCCTCCGTGGGGTCCACCTAGTCAACACTCAGCCTTTTTGGTCGCCTCGAGAAGCACACCCACGCATGGAGTCCACCTTGGTGCCCAACCGCCTCCTTATGTCAAAAGCCCTTGAGGCTTTGACGCTATGTTTGGGTGAAGCCTTAGTTTTAAACATCACATATTTCGCTCTCACCACTAATGTGGGATAATACATTTTAGCCTGGAACTGCATGTTGAAGGCTTTTAATGGCATCTTTGGTGTTTGCTTGAAAGTCTTTTAATGTCTCTCCTTTACCACACCACGCAGGGGTTTCCATTAGCATTTGCTTTATTTTTTCTGCTACTTTTTCAATTCCATTTTCCACGCTGGGCTGCCATTATTGCATTTGTTGTTTGTTTCAAAACCTTGCCCCTTTACATTATGCGCAGAGGAGGAGAATGACCATATATCTGCTATTTACTTTGGCTTGAAATTTTATAACAACCATTTCAGCCATCACGTGGAGGGGGAAATTAGTATAACTTTGCTAATGCATTATGCTAAGAAGTTTTTGTTGTTTGCATTGTCTGTTCCACGTGGGAGGGAGGGCTTGGCCCTACACCATTCTATTTGCATTTGCATAAACTTCAACGCTGCCCCTCTCCATTTTCTACGCAGGAGGAAGTTTGGCTTACACCTGCTAACATCATTTGTTTTAAACCTCCCCACTCTCCAACTCTCCACGCAGAGGACTAAACTATTGTTCTACATTTGCATGGAGACCCATGATGCTTTAGCCAGTAGCCACGCAAGAGGATATTTATCTTTAATGCCAATTGCATTTTCTAAGAAAGATTCCAATGCATTTTAACGTCTTCTACACAGAGCAGGAGAATTAAACAAAAAACACTTGCCATTGCATTTGTTTAAAAGTTTAAAATGGCCTTTGACATGCCACAACAGAGGAGATTAGATGCTGGTAGCAACCAATTGCATTTGATTCAAGTTTTGAAATGCCCCTTTCAAAAACCATACAGGGAGCATATTGGAATTACACCTTTCTTTATTCACCATGGTAACAAGACATAAAGGATCATAATATAGACCAAGCTGGTGGTAATAGCATTAGCATGCATGAAGAATACTTTACCATAAAATTGATGCACGGGCATGAGCCAGGTCGGGCCCCAAAGTGGGCCCAACTAAAAAAATTTCATTTTCATGCAACTGACCTTTGAAATGCCTCATGAACCTTAAACATACTTCAGGAATCGATTGACGCCATTTTCGGATCATTAAACTGATTTTTGTGACTTTTAGGCGCCTATGCCACATTTTCGCATTTAATCGCGAAGACGTAATTTTCAAACTGGTCAAAACACCTTTTTGGAGTTCAACATCTAACAGGCGTGTACTCTGATATACAAACATGAACTCTACCAAGCGGTTTCTTAAGATGAATCTCGAGCGAAGAAATATTAATGGTCAAAGATGACCAACTGGCTTTGTCGGCACTGCTGACCTGATGAAGGCAATGCGCAAGCAACTCATGATGCCTTTCTTAAAATTATCAAACGCTCTGTAGACCCTCAAATATGAGGCATAGGTACCTTGCAGTATATATCAAATCTTAGAATACTCAGTTCAACCAAAAGGCTGACTGGGTGCAAATGGCGCGCTCATGAAAATAGAAACTTTAACTGATATAGAAATGAAAGTATGGAACACTTAAACAAATGGCTCAACAAACCCTTTTGAAAACCAATTAAATGGATTGGCAGGAGCTTGAAACTGGAAACATAGCTTGTCATTTATATCAATAATAGCCCAGGATAAACATTCTGATATGACATTCACTGAGGCAACTTTTACACTTATGCAAAACAGGGCTCCGACTAGCTGCTGAAACAGGGACTTGTCAAACAACACAAACTGCAAACAGATTGAGCTTGGCAAACTGAGAAAATGGATTCATAAAGAATTGAAATTTTGCACGGAGGCACACTTTTATGCATAGAATTCAATCCATTTTAAATTTGACCATGACTACCAACTAGGCAAAAGATATAGGAGCTCAAAGTAGGCCACTTAATAAAATCTGCATTTGCACCTAACATGCACTTTTAGCTCATCCCTTGA